>NC_083576.1:2768120-2880620 GCF_027579695.1 Neoarius graeffei | reverse complement strand
GTAGCTCACAACTGATCTTGTTATTTGGGGTTTTTTGGACATTTTCTTTCTATTTCCTGTAAATTCTGGTTTGGCTTGTGCGACACTGCCCTCTAGTGGATATGGTGATGTTACATGCGAGAATGAACGCGTATTCCAATCCAGATCCAACACTGTTCTCTTTACCCCGATTCCACTTTTTCTCATTTTTCCATGACTAAGAGATCAGGACTTGTATGTATGTATTCCAACTGAATTCAGTTACACGTTCTGCATAGATACAGTCAGGACATGTGGGCGGAGCTAGAAACAGTGCCAATCACTGATTGGCTTGCTGCTATTTTAATCTAAACAAAGCAAAGTTTTTTTGCAATATTTTGATTGTTGCTCTTTGCATTTAATTTTATAAAATCGACATAAATAATGACCTCATATAGGGTGGATATTTAAATCAGGTTTGTTGACCCCACAGTGGAGCGTAGTGGCGCCCCCTCCAGGCCAAGCTCAGCAACTCCGCTTGACCTGATGACCCCGTGGCAGCTTGGGGACATGGTGGAGATCTGTCCGTCCACACACGACTCCTACTGTCTCCACAATGCTGTGTGCTTCTACTTTCCCAAGATGGAGACTTACGCCTGCAAGTAAGTGCCCCCCCCACACACACACCTACTCCACCATGAAAAATATCTGAGTGGATCAGACATCATTCTACACACACTTACACACCCCACAGGACCTCAAATAGCCTTTAATTGTTGATTTTTAAAGGCTTTGGCATGAAAAGGTGTGTAAAATAATGCACATTTGTTTGCACCCTGATGTTTCCATGTGAGCATCTGGTGTCAGTGTGAACCTGTTTCCAGAAATTATCATATGCAAATTAAATGATGGGCGGAGTTGAGAAACTGGTTCATGCAGATCAAGTCCATAAAATTTCACTATGTGGGATGTCTAGATTCACCCAGTGTTATATATCACTTACATGCAAATGCTGAAAACCGATAATATTCAAATTATTTTAATAGAACGAACAGTAGTGTGTGTGTGTGTGTGTGTGTGTGTGTGTGTGTGTGTGTGTGTGTGTGAGATATCAATAATGAGCAGCAGATGGCAATGTTGCTTTAAAAAATACTGCTGTTATGCTTGACTCTGTGTGTGTGTGTGTGTGTGTGTGTAGCTGTGCTCCAGGTTATATAGGGGAGCGATGTCAGTACAGTGATTTGGAATGGTGGGATCTGCAGCAGGTCGAACAGGAGAAGAGGAGAAACACCGCCATCGCTGTGGTTGTCACTTTACTCCTCCTGCTGCTGTCGATCACAGCCACCATCACCTACTGCTACAGGTACCACAGGTGCTGCTACAGGTACTGCTACTGTACATATACTGCTACAGGTCCCACGGGTACTGCTACAGGTACCACAGGTGCTGCTACAGGTACTGCTACTGTACATATACTGCTACAGGTCCCACGGGTACTGCTACAGGTACCGCTACAAGTCCCATATGTGCTACTACAGGTACTGCTAGAGATACCGCTACAAGTACTGCTACAGGTACCACAGGTACTGCTAGAGGTGCCAAAGGTGCTGCTACAGGTACTGCTAGAAGTACTGCTATAGATACCACAGGTACTGCAACAGATACTGCTACTGCTAGAGGCAGTGCTACAGGTACTGCTAGAGGTACTGTTATAGATACCACAGGTACTGCTACAGGAACTACTAGAAGTAATAATAATAAGTTCAATTTATATAGCGCCTTTCACAAAACCCAAGGTCGCTTTATAGTAATAAATAAATAAATAAAGTAAGTAAGTCCACCAAATAGAGGTCAGGATGTCATTCCAATGGTGTAGCAGCCACAGTCCCACCAAAAGGCACACGAAAACAAGTCCCACACTGCCAGCACAGCTGCCGCGCCGCCGCCAGCAACATCACTCAGAACACCACACCATGGATCCACAAAGTGAGCACAGAAGCACCGCCACGCGGAGCACCGATACGTCCCAAACTGCCTGCACAGCAGCTGCGACACCACTGAGCAACATCGCTCAGAACAGCACGCCAAGCATTAAAGCACAGAGCGCTGGACAACCCTGATGTTAAAATGAGCAACGAGCTCACTGCAGCCCATAGCGAGGAGCGCAGGCATCACCCACAGCGAACCAAGGCCTGGAGGGAACCGACGCCCAAAACTGGGTCCAGAGCTACACCACAACCAGCGGACAAAACACTCAAACAAAAACAAACATCAAACTACACAAACATACAAAACATTTTAAAAAATAAATAAAATAAAATAAAAAAGAGAGAGAAAATAAAATAAAAGAAGCGTCAGCCAGAATGCACACGACGTACTCTCAACCGGAAGCAGAAAAAAAAAGTGATAGGGATTGTAAGCTACAGGTACTGCTATAGATACCACAGATACTGCTACAGGAACTACTACAGGTACTGCTACAGGAACTACTACAGGTACTGCCACAGGTAATATTATAGATACCACAGATACTGCTGCAAGTACTGCTACAGGTACTGCTATAGATACCACAGATACTGCTACAGGTGCCATAGGTACTGTTAAGGTACTACAACAGGTACTACAAGTACCACAGGGTGGGAGATTCAGGGTCCTATTGCTCAAAAGCTTCTAGTCACTTGTACAGAGCATTAACCGAGTTTCAACTTGATAATGTCCTAAAAAATAATCGACTGAAAAGTAGCTTCTAATGTTCAAAAAGAGGAAAGAAAACAAAGGAAAAGAAAGAAAGAACCCCCAAGGTGATCATACTATAGAAACAATCACATATTAGCATGAGCGCATTAATATAAACCTGCGCTACACCCAGAGCTGCTGTTAGAGAGGATTAATCAACACCTTCTGACCAATCAGGGTCCAGAATTCAGCAGCACTGTGGTATAAATGTAGTTAAAAAGGAAGTAGATTGTTTTGTATGTATTTTAAAATAAATATTACTGTAAGAGTTCTCTTGGCGTGTGTTTATGCGTGTGTTTAGACTGAGCAGAACAGCGGCACGCTTTCAATTACACGCTTGGTTTAGTGTGCACTACAACAATTACGCTTCAGGATGGAGACAAAATGGAAGTCTAAAGCCGCATTTAAACGCAACACAGCTCACCATTTTTCTATCTCAAATTGCTTTTCGCACTTGGCTGCTTGTAGCATTTGTTGTTTTATATATGCCCATCTCTCTCTCTCACACACACACACACACACACACACACACACACACACACACACACACACACACACACACACACAGGTTAACTAATGCGTGACGTGTTCTGCATGGAGCTCTGCTTTATTCTAAAGCCCATTATCAGCCTCAGGTGAACAGATGAGTCACGCTTATCATCACGCAGTCTACACGAGAGTAATAAAGACACTTATTGTGTGTGTTTGTGTGTGTTTGGGGGAGGGGTCTAACTGAGTGCTGGTGTGTATAACAACATTTTCATACATGTAAGGGAAACAAACAAACAAACAAAGTTTCCTTCTGAAAATATTGAACAGATGTGTGTGTGTGTGTGTGTGTGTGTGTGTGTGTGTGTGTGTGTGTGTGTGTGTGTGAGGTGTGGGAGGTGTTCAGGAAGGCGAGCTGCAGTGGACGTGGTCAGTGAGACAAGTGTGTGTGAGGAGGAGAGCGTCACTGAAGCCCCGCCCATCAGCCCACAGGTAAACCTTTGTTCCAGAAACAGAATAATGAGGAATCTTCACAGCGTAAGGAACATTTTAATAACGTTCGTATCCAAAACAAGGATCAGTATCACTTTAAATTACAGTGTGATAATTACAGACTAAGTACTGTACCTGTGAAGTAACGCATAAAAAAACTCAGTAAAGAGTAAGTCAAGGGTATGATTATACAAGTGACTGGTTATTACTGGGTAATTTACAAACATTTCACAAATAAGAAGTACCGTACAACCCCGATTCCAAAAAAGTTGGGACAAAGTACAAACTGTAAATAAAAACGGAATGCAATAATTTACAAATCTCAAAAACTGATATTGTATTCACAATAGAACATAGACAACATATCAAATGTCGAAAGTGAGACATTTTGAAATTTCATGCCAAATATTGGCTCATTTGAAATTTCATGACAGCAACACATCTCAAAAAAGTTGGGACAGGGGCAATAAGAGGCTGGAAAAGTTAAAGGTACAAAAAAGGAACAGCTGGAGGACCAAATTGCAACTCATTAGGTCAATTGGCAATAGGTCATTAACATGACTGGGTATAAAAAGAGCATCTTGGAGTGGCAGCGGCTCTCGGAAGTAAAGATGGGAAGAGGATCACCAATCCCCCTAATTCTGCACCAACAAATAGTGGAGCAATATCAGAAAGGAGTTCGACAGTGTAAAATTGCAAAGAGTTTGAACATATCATCATCTACAGTGCATAATATCATCAAAAGATTCAGAGAATCTGGAAGAATCTCTGTGCGTAAGGGTCAAGGCCGGAAAACCATACTGGGTGCCCGTGATCTTCGGGCCCTTAGACGGCACTGCATCACATACAGGCATGCTTCTGTATTGGAAATCACAAAATGGGCTCAGGAATATTTCCAGAGAACATTATCTGTGAACACAATTCACCGTGCCATCCGCCGTTGCCAGCTAAAACTCTATAGTTCAAAGAAGAAGCCGTATCTAAACATGATCCAGAAGCGCAGACGTCTTCTCTGGGCCAAGGCTCATTTAAAATGGACTGTGGCAAAGTGGAAAACTGTTCTGTGGTCAGACGAATCAAAATTTGAAGTTCTTTATGGAAATCAGGGACGCCGTGTCATTCGGACTAAAGAGGAGAAGGACGACCCGAGTTGTTATCAGCGCTCAGTTCAGAAGCCTGCATCTCTGATGGTATGGGGTTGCATTAGTGCGTGTGGCATGGGCAGCTTACACATCTGGAAAGACACCATCAATGCTGAAAGGTATATCCAGGTTCTAGAGCAACATATGCTCCCATCCAGACGACGTCTCTTTCAGGGAAGACCTTGCATTTTCCAACATGACAATGCCAAACCACATACTGCATCAATTACAGCATCATGGCTGCGTAGAAGAAGGGTCCGGGTACTGAACTGGCCAGCCTGCAGTCCACATCTTTCACCCATAGAAAACATTTGGCGCATCATAAAACGGAAGATACGACAAAAAAGACCTAAGACAGTTGAACAACTAGAATCCTACATTAGACAAGAATGGGTTAACATTCCTATCCCTAAACTTGAGCAACTTGTCTCCTCAGTCCCCAGACGTTTACAGACTGTTATAAAGAGAAAAGGGGATGTCTCACAGTGGTAAACATGGCCTTGTCCCAACTTTTTTGAGATGTGTTGTTGTCATGAAATTTAAAATCACCTAATTTTTCTCTTTAAATGATACATTTTCTCAGTTTAAACATTTGATATGTCATCTATGTTCTATTCTGAATAAAATATGGAATTTTGAAACTTCCATATCATTGCATTCCGTTTTTATTTACAATTTGTACTTTGTCCCAACTTTTTTGGAATCGGGGTTGTATATAATTATGATTTATGAATTCATTATATGTCTAAATATTATTATAGGTTGCTTAAAATTACTTAAAGGTGCACTACATAGGATTAGAAAGAAGAAGAAACCTTTATTTGTCACATGCACACTTCAAGCACAGTGAGATTCATCCTCTGCATTTAACCCATCTGAAGCAGTGAACACACACACACACGCACGCACACACACACACAGAGCAGTGGGCAGCCACACCAGAGCGCCCGGGGAGCAGTCAGGGGGTCGGTGCCTCGCTCAAGGGCACCTCAGCCCAAGGCCGCCCCACGTCAACCTAACTGCATGTCTTTGGACTGTGGGGGAAACCGGAGCACCCGGAGGAAACCCACGCTGACAACATGCAAACTCCACACAGAAAGGCCCTCGCCGGCCGCTGGGCTCGAACCCGGAACCTTCTTGCTGTGAGGTGACAGCGCTAACCACTACACCACCGTAGGGGAATCTATGAGCGGAAATGGAATGGAGTACTTTATACAGTATTCAAAAGTTTTCATTAGTGTATAATTACCTGGAAATATGAATCACTGTGTTTTAGTAAGTTTAGAATGAGCCCTTTATACACACAGTACCAGTCAAAACATTGGACACGTCTTCTGAATCAGTGTTTATTCTTCATTTTTATGAATTAAAAGTCACTTCCTATCTTAAAGTAATGACGAATGTCGTTTCTCTTTACTTAGTTAAATGGTTCTTGATATAATATGTATGGATTACTACAGCTGTGGATGGATTAGGGGCTGTTACTTACAAAAGTCAGAGATTTTCGTAAGTATATTGATCTATCCGTTTGTCCATTTGTTTGTTTGTTTATTGGTGCGCTAGCGTCGTTGTTTCTTGACCAATCTTCACCAAAATGCACCAGATCACTCACTAGGGCCACACAAAGACATCATTAGTTTTTGGTGGGTCAAGGTCAAAGTTCAAGGTCACCAAGGTCAAATCTTGTAAAAACACCTAATCGTCCATAACTTCCAAACCAGCATTCATATCGAGATGCGATGGGTGGTGTTGGAAAGCATTTTTGAATCCCTTTCAAATTCACCATTGATGTTTTACCTGTGAGGTCATCTTGAGGTCGAAAAATGAGGTCAAATTTTGTGAGATTTTTGACAAATTTGACCTTGACCTCAAAAAGGTGTTTATCAATTTGATATCGATACTCTGACCATGAATTAGCATTCTGGGCCTAATTCTAAGGTCATATGCAAAATTTAGGGTCAAAAGGTTAAAGGTCAAGGTCACAATACCGGTTTTTAGTGCCAACATTTCAAGTGCCTATAACTCAGAAAGTTGAACTCAGAATTTGATGAAATGCTTTTTGTAGGTTCTCCATTAAAACCCCTTTTGATCAATAAAATAAAATCTTGAGCAAACTTGCTAATGACGTAACAAAAAATCACGTCATATTCCATCAAATTCCCATTATAATCATTCTGTCTGTCCGTTCGTCCATCTGTCCGTCACACTTTGAGGGGAACTACTTTGTGAACACCATAGCTACCAAAAGGAACAACGGTACAGCCTAGTGAGCGGTACCACTGGACTCGGGGAACACTGTAGTTGTGCACCCATATGAGACATTTGACCTTGACCCAATTATGACCTTGTTTGAAAGTCAGGAAAAATACTTACAATATCATGAAAATGGAGCTGGCAGGTACTACTTTGTGAACACCATAATTACCAGAAAAAACAGGGGTACAGCTTAGTGAATGGTACCAATGGACTCAGGGAACATTGTAGTGTGGGACATTTGACCTTGACCCAATTATGACCTTGTTTGAAGGTCATGAAAATCAACTTGATGGGTACTATTTTGTGAATACCATACTGTCAGAAGGAACGATGGTGAGTGATGGCAATGGACTCTGGAGACGTCGTAGTTGTGCTGCAGAGCAACCGTTTCCTGTTTTGGTTGCCGCGTGTAACCCGCCCATATCGTTGCCCTGCGCAATGTAGCTCCTTGTTTTTCTTTCTTTTTCTGTCGCCGTTAACATGATTGATCTGTAGAGGTCAATGAATGTAAAACTGCTGTTAACACAATCGCTCCTGAACCGCTGTTCCAATTAACTTCAAATTTTCAGGAAAGATTATTTCATGGAACCGTAAACGCCATATTGATTTTGGGTACTTATCAATCAGAACTGAACAATCTGTGATTTTCACAAGTATCGTGCTCTGCACGACTTTTCATTTTATTGTCTGTATGTTTATTATTTACTATTTACTGTTTGATCTCAAATACATTAAGGCAAGAAACTCGTCCACTAATGACCTTTTGATGAGACACACCTGTTAATTGAAAAGCGATCCAGGTGACTCCCTTATGAAGCTGGTTAAGAGAATGACAATAGTGTGCAAAGTGTCATCAAGGGAAACACTGGATACGCTGAAGAATCTAAAATTTCAAACATTTTATGTTTTTAAACACTTTTTTTTTAATGTACCACATAATTCGAGATATGTTCCAGATGTTATTTCATAGTTTTGATGTCTTTAGTATTGTTCTACAATGTAGAGAATCGTCAGAATACAGAAACACCTATGAATGAATAAAGTAGGGGTGTACAAACTTTTGACCTGTACTGTACATAGGGCACAGGTCCACTTCCACAGAGCCGCCATGTTGTGTTGCTACAGTAGCCCAGAAAGCATTTTAGATAAATCTCTAGAGAGCACCTTTTGTGCTTGGTGTTATTACGAGTGGCAGCATGAATCTGGAAGGAAGAAGAAGAAGAAGAAGAAGAAGGAAGGAAGACGAATCAGTGTTTGATGATGCTGATGAACACGTTTGAGAACCCAAATTTTATAAAATGGAGAACCATAATTATTTATCACACTGTAAACCCGAATAAGTTGAGTTTACTTAAAAAAATTGAGGAAAGTGGTTGCCTTAAAAAAAATAAGTAATTATTAATGATTGAATTGAGTACCTTAAACTTACCAGAAGATTGTAAGTTTAAGGTACGCAATTCAGTCATTAATAATTACTTATTTTTTTTAAGGCAACCACTTTCCTCAATTTTTTTAAGTAAACTCAACTTATTCGGGTTTACAGTGCACGTGAAAAAGCAAGGGAGCGTGAATGTAGGTGTTGGACGTATGTTATGGGCGCCTGATGGCCACTGTACGTTTTAATACATGCCTGGAAAAGGGAGGGGCTTTCAGATGTTTATAATGAACTGAATCTTACATACTGGACCTTTAAGGGTGTGATTATTGTAGAAGTGTTTATTACAGGGCAATTTACAAACATGTAATAAATGAAACAATACAATTTAAATTTTATATATATATATATATATATATATATATATATATATATATATAATGTATGTGTGTGTGTGTGTGTTCCTTATGCGTCAGTTCAGATATTTACCCTGTAATTACTGGCTGTAATTTAAAGTGATACTGAAAGATGCAGGCCCTCTGAGTCAAAACTGCTCTACTTATGAAAATGACACAATAACATGCCTCGCTAATAATTAAATACATAAACGATGCGTTTTGTGTCAGTAACGCGAGGAAGGTTAGTGCTGCCACAACACTGATGAACAGAGTAACATGCTGAGTCCACATTAACATTTCATCTTCACAAATCATTAAACATTTAATTATTAACATTTATTAGCAGTTTATTAGAATATACATACTGTATGTAGATATGAATTTTCAGAAAGAAATTCTGCACTTTCAAAGTGACAGGACAAAATAAAGACTGATTTTAAAAAGAATGATTTCAAAACCCTTAAAGATGCTCATTTAAAAAAAGTTATGGACAAAAAGAAAAGCAATGGACAGAAGAAAATCAGTTTATAAGGATGGGAAATAATGAATGAATAAATGATTGAATGACTGAATGAACAGAAAAAAGATTAGGATGTGAAAGAAATATTTAGAAAGTATTACATGATGCATTTTTTTTCATGAATAATAATAATAACTAAAACAAATAATGACTATTCAACAAATGTTTACACTACATTCAATCCCATACAGTATGTTCTGACCATTGCAGTTTGTGTGTGCATAATTATTGGCACCCTTTAAAACCTGTTTGGATAATATGAGTGAAATATATCCTTTAAAGTACATTTATTCCAACAATTTATTTTAAAATGTTGTATACCCAACCCACACATCACGTGTGTTTTCCCTCCTGTAATCCTTATGATTAAAATGTAACTGAAACGTGTTCATATGTTATGTTTTATTTTATTTATTTATATGTCAAGTTCATCTCACTGCGACCCTGTAGAACAGGATAAAGCGGCTAGAGATAATGAGATGAGATGAGAAGTTCATCTGAGTGTTTAGGAGCTCTTCAGTGGCCATCCACGACCTTCTGTTTCACTGCGGTGTAAATATGAGGTGACACACAGGTTTTAGATGGGTTTTTATTTTGTTGGAATAAATTTACTTTAATTAAAATATCAGATTTCTCTCCTGCAGGATCTCCAAACTAAATAATTTAAGCATAAATCATTACCTCTCTTATGCCTATTTACCAAGGGTGCCAATATTTATGGACCTGACAAACGGTAAATGCCTGGAAGATGGGAAAAGGCTTGTAATTACTCTGTGTGTGTGTGTGTGTGTGTGTGTGTGTGTGTGTGTGTGTGTGTGTGTGTGTAGGTCTATGTGCTGCTGGACCATGGAGTGTATAATGATGGAAAGCTGCTCCACGTGGTTGCTTCTCAGAATAGAAGAGTGTGTCCATGCTACTTCTCAGAAACAGGTAACACACACACACACATAGAGTTATCAATAAAGCAGAAGTGAATAAATAATGAAAACAAACGTGTGTGTGTGTTTTTTAGGTGAGAGTGTGGTCTCTGATGATGCTGCGACTCAGAAAATACTTGTGGATTTCGCAGGCAGTGACAAACCCGAGTCGTGTATGAAGTGCAACGTTAATCTGATCTCACTGGCTGATTCAAACACACCATCACTGATCTGACCATCTGCTGCCTGTGTGTGTGTGTGTGTGTGTGTGTGTGTGTCACTAAAGTCAAAACACATCAGTATTCAGACGTTGGACACAGCAACAAACTTACAGAAGTTATGTGAGAGTTACTCGCACGTGGGGGCGGAGTTTGTCTAAAAGAGAGGTGTGTCTCAATCCAGTGACACTAATAGTTTGATGTAACCGCAGTGTCAGGCTGAAATTTATGTTTTGGCTCTAAATACACTCAAAAACACAATACTAAATACAGAACTATGACACTATTAAATAAACAATATTTATTCTCTCCACATTCACTGGATATGAGCAACCCTGCACTCTGATTGGCTACTCTACTACTAGGATATCAGCTCATAAGTTGGTTTGCCAACCGCCAAAAAACCCTAAAGAAGAAGAAGAAGAGGAAAACTCCCAAAATACAAAAAAAAGCAGTAAAAGTATTTGATGGTAAGAACACATCTTTTTTTTATTTTTCAAAAATTATTATTATCATCACATTTTTCACAAATTGCTCCTGTCATTTCGCCGGTTTGTTTACATGCTCAGCAGAAATTATTTTGTTGGACATTTTGTATAAAGTTTTTATTCATCATATTTGTAAAAAATAAAAATAAAGATACTCTGTTTCTCAAAATCCAGTGAATGTGGATAGAATAAAACAGTTATTCCACTCAATCTCGGTGCTACGCGCCTCGTCACCTATCAGCTCAAGTACGACTCGATTTCATGGAATAACTGTTAAAGATCTTCCTTTAAAGCCCATGATAATGTTTTTATTCACACAGAGAACTTTGGAGGAGACGCAGCTTAATCCCAAGGAGTGAATTATTTCTGGCTAAAGTGATGAATGAAGTGAAAGTTTTGCTCAGATTGTCCTTCGTTTTCTTTACAGGACAGCGCATCGGATTAACACGAGCACTAAAAACATAAAACCTCCTCCATCTCAGACCCACATTATGATTTCTTGACCTCGATTTAATATCTCATGGCTTCATTACTTTGTGTTCGTTAGTAACTCTGTGAGCATGGTACAGTGACGGCATGCACTGGATCAGGTGCTATTCTTCAGCATGTGCAGCTGAATCACAAGCGTGGAAGCCATTTTGTTCGATTAAAATTACAACAAGGACGATTCATGCAGCAGTGTATCAGCATTTCGGTCAGATCTATTTCAATACTCAACATCTTCTACTTCATATATCATCATACAGAGTGAAATGTGGGCGGGGTCAGACGAGACACACACCACAGAGGTTTCAAGTTAAACCAGGTTTAATTATCTAAGAAGAGTTTATATGTGACACAATGCTAACGTTAATGCTAGCACCTTGCTTGTTTATTTCCTTCAGGCTTTTGTAAAATAAAAATAATAAAATAAATAAATCCAGGCTGTAAAATAGCTCCGCCCACAATCAAAACAGGAAACTCTCAACTCATATGTCGTTTTAATAGATGTAAGGAACGTGTCAGTGTTTTTAATGAACAATAAAATGTAATTAAAATGACGAACTTTTAACATGAACAAAATTATTAATTTTATAATCGTGAGAAAATTCATATCATGGATAATTTTCCCTCTCGTTTCAGCCGAACTGCAGATTTTCCTGTTCGCTAACTCACTAATATTTCTATGTTATTTTATCAGATATTTTGTAAGATGTTCTGTCTGTAGATAAGCATGAATGCAGTGCATAAGAAGAGAAAGAAGATGGATAGAGAGACCTGTGAAACAAATGTTAGCTTTGTAGCATTAGTGTAACGTCATAGCGTGCTTACTTAATTGGTGCTAATAATAGCACCGCTGTTAGCTATAACACGCTAGTAGCTAATAAACTAGCATGCTAGCATGACTGTAAAGCTAATTAATACTGTGGTGTATTTCTGATTTTTGTCTTTTGATTTGTTCATTATATAAATACACGACGGAAATAAACACATTTTGTGTAAATGCCCCAAATGTTCTTCATCATTTTCAGGAAAAAAAAACCAAACAAACATTGTTTTTAAAGTAAAATTTGCGTGTGTGTGTGTGTGTGTGTGCACGCTTGTTTGTTGAAGTTATTCTCACAATAACAGAACCAGTGTTGCCAGATTGGGTGGTTTTAAGTGCATTTTGGCGGGTTTTGAACATATTTTGGCTGGAAAATATCAGCAGCATCTGGCAACACTGAACAGAACAGTTCGAATTTCAACTTTAAGAGTTTTATTACAAGGCAGTTTTACAGAAATCTGTATTTAAACCCCAAAAGTAAAAAGAACATTAAGCTGCATGACAGGAACTGACCTCACAGAAACCTGTAAAAATGAGCAATCTAACTATTGCTATCTATATTAGCCACATTAGCCGTGATTTTTCTCCCCACAGAACCCAAACAAATTATACACTTTTTTATTATTGATTTTAGTTTCACATGATTCATAACCCAGTCAATTCAGTTCAGTCAATAACTCTAATAACGCAATAATAAACAGCTATAACAGCTCTAATGGAGGGTGAATGTCATTGCGGACCCTCTGGTTGTGCTCCACAGACCCCCACTTTGAGAAGCAGGGCTCTAGAGGCTTAATTTAAAATATAAATGTTGTTTTGGATTTCAGTATATTGGCGATGAGCCATACGGGCTCGTGGATTAGTGCGTCTCATTTATTTATGCGCAAGCGTGAGGGTGAGATGCGTTTCAGTCCCTCGGGGTGTGAAAGAGAAATCTCAGCAATACATCAGCGTTTTCATACACACACACACACACACACACAGACACACAGACACACACACACACACACACACACACACACAGGTACCATCACTGGTCCATATGTCTATTGATTTTCGGAGAAGCTCCACTTATCTCTATATTGGCCTCCATTACGGCGCGAGCGTGCGGGTTACACTGCTGATGATAAAGCTGAAATCGTGTCAATTCCTCTGATAAAAACTTCACTTTGAGGCCTAACGGAGTGAAGAGAGATTCTTTAACCCATAAAGCGTTTAGATTTCAACCCCCACAACCCATCAATTTATCTAAGGTCATAAGCAACAAACTGAAGCCACAGGCCATGACAGTGTTTTTACGGAGGAAATAACACGCCTGCGCTGACTCTATTATCTATTTTATAGATATTTTTTTATTTTAAAATAATAAAATTGCACTATTAAATCAAGAAGAGAGCAAACATGCAATGAATTTGCTCCCAAGCACACTATTAAAAATAAAAATAAAAAATAAAAGCATGAAAAGAAAACAAAAGAAAAAGAAACGAAACAGATCTCTGTCCATTTTTATTACTGATGAACATCTCTCTGTCTCTCTCTCTCAGTGTCTCTCCCTATCTTCTCTCTCTCTCTCTCTGTCTGTCTCTCTCTCAATCCCTCTCTCTTTCTGTCTCTCTCATCTGTCAGTCTGTCTCTCTTTTTTTCTCTCTCTGTCTGTCTCTCTCTCTTTTTCTCTCTCTCTGTCTGTCTGTCTCTATCTTCTCTCTCTGTCTCTCTCAATGCCCCTCTCTCTCTTTGTCTGTCTGTCTGTCTGTCTGTCTGTCTCTCTCTCTGTCTCTCTCTCTCTCTCTCTTTCTCCCCCCCAGCTGTAGGAAATTAAAATCTGACAGTCAGAGGATGAAGGCTGTAATCCACCTGAGACACAGACAGAGATACAGAGAGAGAGAGAGAGAGACAGAGGGAGAGAGAGAGCTTTCTTTTTTTCCTCTCATCTCATCTCTCATCAGATGGTGTGCGTCTCAGTCTCCCCGTCCAAAAGGTGCACAGATGATGGGACTAAATCAGGAATTAACGGCCCACTCAAAGGCTTTACAACTGATCCTGCAGGTCACTGTGGAGCCCCGTGACCTCTGACCTCTTCCCTTCACTTAGCAGGAGGGATAATGAACAAATCTGGACACGGAAGGTGCATTTTTTCCTGTTTTTTTCTTTTTCCCTTTTTAAGTACTGTTCAATAAAAAGGATTTATCACAAAGGAATATACAACTTTTTTTCATCATTTGATTTCCCAGCAAAGTGCCATCATGATAGAATCATAAGAATAAAAACCCACATGAGGTTATTCCAGGGTTTATTGATAAATCAGGGTTCACTTCCACCTGAACAGCTGAAGAAGCCTCACATACATTACACACATGATTATAAGAATAATGTGATCATATGAAAAAAATCAAAATCACACATGAAACATACAGTAAGATAATGTTGAAAAACCACAAGCCAATTTCACGTGAATCAGAAACGTGTTTGCGTCAAAATAATTTATTTAAAAAAAAACTACTTTTCAGCTCATTTCAGTGCCTCGTTATATAACACATTTTTTTGACAGGATATAAAACCACACTGATCTAAAATGAACAAAAACGTGCTTTTTACACGTCATGTGTTGATTAATCACATGATATCGTGTCGAATTGAGATCACATGCACAGTTTCACGGCATTGCATTAAAATACACCTAAAAGTACACGTTTTATCATGTGATCATGATTATACATCATAATTATACATAACACTATTATTCACCTGAGGTCACATTCATCACATATAAAGAAAAAAACGTGAATTGTGGAGTTAATAAATGCAGACAGGAAATCAAACACACATCCAAGACATATGTAGTGTCTGAAATTAATGTTTGATATCGAATAAACATTTAATTTTTATACGTATATACTGTAAGTCTCTCTCTAGTCCATCCATCCATCCATCCATTGTCTGTAACCGCTTATCCTGTACAGGGTTGCAGGCGAGCTGGATCCTATCCCAGCTGACTATGGGTGAGAGGCGGGGTTCACCCTGGACAAGTCGCCAGGTCATCACAGGGTGACAGACAACCATTCACACTCACATTCACACCTACGCTCAATTTGGAGTCACCAGTTAACCTAACCTGCATGTCTTTGGACTGTGGGGGAAACCGGAGCACCCGGAGGAAACCCACGCGGACACGGGGAGAACATGCAAACTCCGCACAGAAAGGCCCTCGCCGGCCACGGGGCTCGAACCCGGACCTTCTTGCTGTGAGGCGACAGCGCTAACCACTACACCACCATGCAGATCTTTATTGACTCACTTTAAAAGGTCTAAGATTAGTTATTTTACTTTTGAATATCTAATTGATTCCCTAGTCGTGGTAATTCACAAATGCATATTTAAATACAATGTGTGATGTTGTGGTATACGATATCCGTTACAAACTATAGTGGGCGTGGCCTATAGAGTGACATGAGAGTACTGCAGTTAAGATTTATATTTTCACTGTGTCCTCAACACACACCTGCAAATGACTCCTGAAAATACACACAAACCTCATGTCCACGCCTTATTTATCAAATCTTGGCCTGTGCATTTACAGCTCAACCCCACACCATGTCCACCAGGGGGCAGTAAGTGACAACGATTCACAAACCATCCAAGGTGACCCTGAAAAGCATTGAGAACTCAAAAACAGTGAGAACTGACTAATCTGCAGCTCTGTAAGGAACAGACTGACTGGGTTCCACTTTGATAACATACTTGAGATAATAATGTCACTCCTGAGGATATGAACTGTTACAGATGATGACAGCAGTGTGTGTGTGTGTGTGTGTGTGTGTGTGTGTGTGTGTGAGGTGCATTTCCAGAATGAGTTTTCTATCTGAAGGTATCAGGACATACGGATACAGAAGTGCCTTCGTGCTGAAGGTACGAGAATATTCTACCGGAATTCTATCACAATGTAAAGGTCCGGTGTAGCGTCGCAATCAGAAAGAAAAGCCATGTTGGAAAACCAGCCGTTCATGCAAATGTAATGACTCTCATCCTGTTACACCGGTGTATTTACCTGAGATCAAATATCCTGTTACAACCATCATGACACTCCCCTGGAGCCAAAAGTGAAGCTGATACAGGTGTGTTTACACAAGACGCCCTGCTGTACGCCAGCTTTAACAATAGACCATTGGGCTGCTTTCATATACACTGTAAATTCCTCTTTCTCTACATTCATGCTATTGTGTCTTGCTTGTAGTTTGTTTCCTGTAGGTGTGTATCATCCACTACTTCTGCCACTTATCCAGATTTATAGAATTTTCATCCCAGTTTTGCTGCTGCAGACAAAAATCAAACATTGCAAAAGAATTTTGGGGCCCTGAGCTGATGGAGCGTTATCAGCAGATAACAATGATCTAGCGCTATTGTGAGCATTTGGACAAAGTTCTGTCAGAGTAATTTTTGACTAAAGTCTCAGAGTGTGAGCGGCGCTACGTGTCAGACATTTGTATAAAATTCACCAGTAGTAGAACAGCAAACTCACAGCACACCTACGAATACATTAATGATGATATTGAACCGTAAACAAAACAAGCTAAAGGGAAAAAAACTCCTTAATTACCTCAAGCTCATTCTGAACAATGCGTGTGTTTATGCGAACCCATTTTCTACTCAAGCTGATTTCTGGATGATGTAATGTCGGTTTATCGTGATAGGATCTTCATCGTATAGTCGAACACATTTTGTCACAACGTCTGTTACTGAATTCAGTCCATATTTCACGATGATCTCATACAGTGTGACGAGTACTCATCTTAAAAGGCTGCAATTTAACAAAACCTTATAAGCTTCTTCATATGGTATTGAAATGGTCATGGATTTCACTTTCAGGTAATGCACTTACAGGTTTCATGTTTCAGAATGCTGATATAAGCCCTGAAATGAGTAATGGCCCAGTGCTTGGTTGTATTTGGGCCATCTTTGGCCCAGATTTGGCCACGTACCATTTGGCAGGCTTGTAGTACTCGAGTCCGACTTGTGCCCTAATTTTAAGGACTCATGACTTGACTTGGACTTGAGCACTGATGACTCGGACTTGGGCTTAGACTCGTACATTAACTGCACTTGGACTTGTAAATTGGAGACGAGGACTCTGATTTTTTCTTTATTTTTTGTAACATGCCATAATAATTTGGCGTAAGATATTTATATCCACATTAATTTTTGTACTAATTTCGTGTAAGAGTGTCACACCTGTGTGCCTTGGCTCACGCATAGGATAGACTCTCGGGCACTCCGGACAGTGCGCGCACCAAGCAGACTCTCGCACGCGCCATAAACGACTCGCACCTGCACAGAGTTAAGGCGCAGTCAGCATGCCGATATAAAAACTGTGAAAACATACTTACTTTGCGAAGTATTGAGTTGCGTTGCTGACACATTACCGAGCCTTATTTCCTTGTTTGGTTTCCTGATCCCTGATTTCCTGTTTCTCGTCTTTGATCCTGCTGAGTCTACAATAGCCTGTTTGTGCCTCGCTCGACCTATCGCCTGTTTCACTGTTTTACGATTTTGCCTGCCATTCTGGATTGTTTACCGTCTTCTCTTGTATTAATAAACACACCTTCTGCACTTACATCCGTCTCCCAGCCATCTCTGACAGAATACTTCACCCTCCCTGATAAAGAGAAGCACATTCACCTGTTCATACACCACGTTCAGGAACAAACTAATGATAATGGCGCTAAAACAGACACCGTCACATGGTGCAGTTGGAGTCTTGTTCTCGGACTTGACTTGGATCAATAGTGAACTCGATTCAGACTCAACTTAATTTTTTTTTAATGACTCACACTTGACTCTGACCTGACCACTGGAGACTCGAGATTGGACTCAGACTCGACTACAACACTGCCATTTGGACACTTTGAGAGCAAAATGCAGGCCTTCATTCACTCGCTTTACCCTGATCTAGCGTTACTCTGATCTAGTGTTACTCTGATCTAGCTTTACCCTGATCTAGCGTTACTCTGATCTAGCTTTAGCCTGATTGAGTTTTACTCTGATCTCGCTTTACCCTGATCTCGCTTTACCCTGATCTAGCGTTACTCTGATCTAGCATGACTCTGATCTAGCTTTACCCTGATCTAGCTTTAGCCTGATTAAGTTTTACTCTGATCTCACTTTACCCTGATCTCGCTTTACCCTGATCTAGCTTTACCCTGATCTAGCGTTACTCTGATCTAGCTTTACCCTGATCTAGCTTTAGCCTGATTGAGTTTTACTCTGATCTAGCTTTTCCCTGATCTAGCTTTAGCCTGATTGAGTTTTACTCTGATCTCGCTTTACTCTGATCTTGCTTTACTCTGATCTAGCGTTACTCTGATCTAGCGTTACTCTTATCTAGCATGACTCTGATCTAGCTTTACCCTGATCTAGCTTTAGCCTGATTGAGTTTTACTCTGATCTCGCTTTACCCTGATCTCGCTTTACCCTGATCTCACGTTACCCTGATCTAGTGTTACTCTGATCTAGCTTTACTCTGATCTCACTTTACCCTGATCTAGCGTTACTCTGATCTCACTTTACCCTGATCTAGCTTTAGCCTGATCAAGTTTTACTCTGCTCTTGCTTTACTCTGATCTAGTGTTACTCTGATCTAACATGACTCTGATCTAGCTTTACCCTGATCTAGCTTTAGCCTGATCTAGCATTACTCTGATCTAGCTTTACCCTGATCTAGCTTTACCCTGATCTAGCTTTAGCCTGATCTAGCATTACTCTGATCTAGCTTTACCCTGATCTAGCTTTACCCTGATCTAGCATTACTCGGATCTAGCATTACTCGGATCTAGCATTACTCTGATCTAGCTTTACCCTGTGTGTGTCACACATCTCTGTAATGTTTTTACCTTTCACTCTGCAGACGTGCTTTGTGTTCCAACATCCTGCTCATGATTTTGCATGCCACAGGAGTGAAGTTATAATCCAGAAAGAGATTAAATAGATGTGAATAAGCGAGTCAGCATCTCAGCGTTTGCCCAACATGCAGATGATAGTGCTGCAAATGAATGATTCGTGTGTGTCTGACAAGCCGTGTTTTCGCCAGTGCAAACACTCCGACTGCTCGCATCACACCCTCATTACTTCGGAAAATTGGGTTTCGGCCTGGAATTATTAATATTCATTGTGAGCTGATGTGTAAGAGGCCGTGTTTGCTCATGATGAATCCATCTACACTGTTTAACTGCCATTTGTTCTTTCATTAACTTCAGAGAGAGAGAGAAATTGATTCTGATAGAAATGTCAGTGGCACGGGTTACTAATCAGACAGCGACAGGAACGGTTTTGTACTTTTGGTTGTGACAATTAATTTCAACTTGTGAGGTGAATTATGACTAATGCAGACATGCACTAGTGAGACAAAGCTTTATTTTGCACTTTGACACCAGGCTCAGGGTAATTAACACATTTAAATGAACTCATTTAAAAAGGTTAGCTGCTAGTTATTTTTCCAACATGCTCACAATGTTCACAATCATGAGAGAAATTGTATTCCTTCCTGGAGAAGACATACATGTCAACCTTTGGTCAATCAAACCTGTATAACCAACCTCCAAAATCCGTATTTCCCTTATAAAATCCTTATAAGATGCAAATTAAAATAATTCATCTAAAATTTGAATGATAATTAACAATGATATATCCCAGTTACTTTTTATTCAATATTAATAACAATAAACCTTCAGAATGAATACAAAGCTCCAATGTTCGACAAAAACACAAAGTGTCACTCTAATGTTCTGAATTGTACTCCATGACAGCTTTTTTAGCGCTCTGCACCAATACCTCACGAGGCTGCATGTCACAGCAAGCGTCTGTGTTGATCTTGCCAGAGCGCCCATTCAGAATCTTTTCAGTCGCTAGTGAAAGTCACTCAGGTGGAAATACGCGTTTCAAACAAAATGTTACTTCCCGGTTGGCGGGATTCTCGCAATGCGGTGTGCGCATGATCAAAAGTGGAACGAAGTCTCACTACCACAAGATAACGCGCGATTTCATAAGACTCTTTACTGGGTGTCTGTGGTGTACAGTACGTTTGTAAATGTTATGTGCTCTTTTATCATCGTGGGAATTGATTATAGCTCTAAATAAATATTGAAGTTTTTTTTAAAGAATCCGTATAACTTTATTTGTACGCCCGTATACTACGTTTATTGAATCAAATCCGTATAAAATACGGACATTCCGTATAGGTTGACATGTATGAGAAGAGCGTATAAAGATAACTGGTGTCTGTATTTTTTAAGGCGATGTTAGTGGCATGCTCTTTGCTCCATCACTTATTTTCACGCCAACATATACTATCAAGAGAATCCCTGAGTATTAGGGATGGATTTCAGGGCTCTGTTTCCATCAGGACTCTTTATCTAATCATCACTGAGAGGACGAGAAGGCTTTTAAGTTTTTTGTTTGTTTGTTTTAGACAAGGCCTTTAATTCAGCATATTTTGTCAAGTGAAAATCCATGAAATAAATCATTAACCTTTTCTTTCAGGCTACAACAGAACTGACTTTCATGTACACCTTATTTACATGGAGGATTAAATACATGATTTCACATTGGTCTTCCCTTAAGGCTTGCTGTAAGGTTATTGTTAATGTTTACAGAATTGCGGTGATGGCAGTTGATTTGACAAACCTTTGGAAAAAGTTAATACATGTGTAAAAGTGTCAGTTTTGATATGGTGAAGTACAAAGACATTTCAGACCAACACGTGGTTGCCTCTGCCATGAGGTTAAGACTTACCGTATAGATGATGATGATCCCAAACATTCACTGAAATCAACACAGAAATGTTGTGTGTGACAGGAAATTTTACAACTGCATTCTCAGTCTCTGAATCTGAAACCCTTTCTCAAACCCTTTGAGTGGAATTTAAGAGGACATGTACACATAAACCTGAGAAAGTAAAGGAGATTCCAGTGTTGTATAATGAAGGAAACAAATCCTCGACAACCTTGCTACTTACTGAACAAGGATTATTCCTGTCTCCAGAGGATTAGGGCTTGGATCCCGAGCAATGGTGTGGAGGTGCCAATATTTTTGAAGTCACCGTTTTGCAGACAAAATATACTTTTTAAGAAAAACATGTTTAAATAAAACTATAATGTCCTCATATGTTCAGGATAAATTAAATACCATTCATTATACAGCATTAATGAGTGACTTTTTTTTTTGTTTGTTTGATTTGAGGGCGCCAATAATTTTGGAGTTTACAGCATAAAAGTGAGCTGTAAGACAAATCTAAATCTATATCTGAAATTAAGTATAAGGTTTTTAAAAAATAAGTGATTGATCAAAGTAGCTTTAAAAAATAATTTGTACAAATGGACTGCATTAGCTAAGTATGAATGCTAGTCAGGATACTAGTGGAAATAATATACTTCTGTCAAAAATGAGCGAATTATAAACAGCTTTGTGTTTTATATTTTACATTTGCTTCATATTTTTAGTAGCATGAATGTTTTATATTCAAACCGAGTAATAAAATGTGGTTGTGGGAATTAGCTAGCTAGCTGACATTAGCTTGTTAGCAACACAGCAGCAGGCTAATAGTTTGGGGTCTCCACAACTAGCTAGTTGGCCAAGTGCATGTAGACACAAATATCATAGATTTCTCTCTAAAAAATACATAAAAAGGAGTGAACTAATGGCCTTCTATTTATTAACTAAAAAATGATGTAAAGGCGATCTGGCTGCCACTAGGAGGCGAACTCCAACCACTCTCTCCAGATCTCATCTCATCTCATTATCTCTAGCCGCTTTATCCTGTTCTACAGGGTCGCAGGCGAGCTGGATCCTATCCCAGCTGACTATGGGCGAAAGGCGGGGTTCACCCTGGACAAGTCGCCAGGTCATCACAGGGCTGACACATAGACACAGACAACCATTCACACTCACATTCACACCTACGCTCAATTTAGAGTCACCAGTTAACCTAACCTGCATGTCTTTGGACTGTGGGGGAAACCGGAGCACCCGGAGGAAACCCACGCGGACACGGGGAGAACATGCAAACTCCGCACAGAAAGGCCCTTGCCGGCCACGGGGCTCGAACCCAGACCTTCTTGCTGTGAGGCGACAGCGCTAACCACTACACCACCATGCCGCCCCCTCTCTCTCTCCAGATGTTTGTAGAAAAATAAAACAGGGAAAGAACAATTTTAATTGGAAATTTAACTCATCTCATCTCATTATCTCTAGCCGCTTTATCCTTCTACAGGGTCGCAGGCAAGCTGGATCCTATCCCAGCTGACTATGGGCGAAAGGCGGGGTTCACCCTGGACAAGTCGCCAGGTCATCACGACACATAGACACAGACAACCATTCACACTCACATTCACACCTACGCTCAATTTAGAGTCACCAGTTAACCTAACCTGCATGTCTTTGGACTGTGGGGGAAACCGGAGCACCCGGAGGAAACCCACACGGACACGGGGAGAACATGCAAACTCCGCACAGAAAGGCCCTTGCCGGCCACGGGGCTCGAACCCGGACCTTCTTGCTGTGAGGCGACAGTGCTAACCACTACACCACCGTGCCGCCCGGAAATTTAACTATGAAAGTTTATATATATATATATATATATATATATGTATGAGTTAGAAAAGTGAGTGAAGTATAATCGATAAGAAATGTAAGAGACAGATGTCAAAAGGAGCTTTGAGATTAAATCTGAGCACGCTGTTAGAAATAGGGTTACAGTCGGAGTCCATTTCTGTCCCCGAAGGTACAATCTACACTAATGGACCCCTTAGGGCTCATAATTGGACCTCAGGGTAACGTGTATCTTTTTAGGGTCAAAAAGGTACACACACATATGTGTGTGTTCCCAAGCAGTATATAAAAGGGTACAAATAAGTACCTTAGACTAAAGGGTACTGCCCCAGGGACAAGCCATTGCACTGCTAAAAGGTACAATAACATACTTTATTTTCTGAGAGTGCAGATGTAAAGATACTCGCTCAAACTGAATCAAACTGTTCTGGTAGAGGAACTAAACCATATCAATGACTCCAAGAAATTCAGACAGTGATGATGCCTTTAGTAAAACAGACTTTAACTTCATTTAACATGAAATATCACTTCAGGATCGTGTTAGTGATGAGCAGCGGCTTATTTGAGGAGCTGTGTGAACGTGGATGATGTTTGAGATAAAATTAGAGAACAGAAACACAAATGGACACCATTGAACAACAGGTTTATTACAGTGAACACAGACATGGTGCAGGTTAACACACACTCGAGTCCACAGCCTTGGCCATCTTCTGCACTCACTTTTCAGAACAGAGGATGATGGACACTGACCTTCAGCCACAGGAAGTAATACGTCATGGCCCCTAGAAGGCAATAAGGGCTCGGATAAATGGCTAAATGGCTGCAGGGATGAGTACTCAGACACAATGTCTATATTCTCTTTACTATGATTTCATTGAGTTTGTTCATTGGCATTGAAATTTCAGGTCTACATAATTAGTTCAACTCGCTAATCTTTTATCTTTTAGGATTTCATCTTTTTGTCCCTAAATGATATGCACATCGAGTAGAACACTCCGCAACAACCTGAGAGAATTTTGGTGGTGCGATGCCGAACATGAAACGCGTGCGTACGTACACACACACACACACACACAGGCGTTTGTTGATGTGTCTATTGTACAAAATTATGCTACGTTCACTCTAAAGTCTAATTCATTTAAAAAAAAAAATCTAAAACGGAACATTAAATGCTATCAACATTAACCTCAAGGACAAACAATTGAGACAACAAATCTAGAATGTTCCCTCAACTCACACTCCCTTAAATCTTATTTAAATTAATCTCCTTTTGTATATTTATGACACTTTTTTTAATATAATGTAGGGGATAGCATTGGGCACATAAACATCACGTAAAGACACTTTTCAGTTATAATAATAATAATAATAATAATAACTCTTCAGTGCAGCTCAGTAGAGCCCCTCCTAGTGGAGGAGAGGTGTATCCGTGTTAGTAGTACAGTATGCACAAGCATAGATCAACCTCAGATCAACTTAGGTTCTGTAAACCCCTCACATTGGTCCTCTTTATCTTCCTCAACCCTATCTATCATTTGGTACTTCATTTTACTGGATCTTCTTGGTGTTGTTCTTGGATTTGGTTTTATTGACGTAAGCCTCGAAGAAGAACTGACAGAAGAGCACGAAGTAGCTGAGGTACATGAGCGAGGACCAGAGGATGTTCTGGAAGTGTGATGGACACTCGTGACCCTGCTGCATCCACCAGTACACCAGATAATTCACCACGCAGCCCATCAGCATCTGCGTGATCTGCGTGAGTGTGATGAACATGGCGAACTTGCGCGACACCCTGAATCCTGCTGCTTTCAGGGCATAGTACGAGTACATGACGGCATGAACCAGGTAGTTCATTGTCATGAACCAGCCGCCGCCCGCCACCATGTCTTTGTATGAGTACCAGGAGTAGAGCAGTACGGTGATGTGGTGGTACCAGTGCAGGAAGATCAGCTTCTGCTTACGCAGAACGATGAACAAGGTGTCACCTGTGAGAGAGGAAGATAAGAGATGTAAGACACAAGCTATAACTCAAAATCATGCGATCTGCATACCTGAAGTGCTTTTAAGCACACAATAAGGCTGCGGAATTGAGTGCATTTTTACTAGCCATTTTCTTCTCAGATAGAGGAAGGGGCGGAGCTAACAGGGTTCTTATTTTTATATCCGTTTTAGTGAAAAATACTAGCACTTGATTCAAGACATTACAGCTCTACTAACATCCAGGTACATTTCATGTTCCATGTAAATTAGATGCACATGAGGGTAAATTAGGGCAGATTAAATGTTCAGATTAAGGTAGGATTGTTTCATGTATATCAGAATAAATTTACATGAAATGCCCCAATTAAGTGTATATGAAAGTACAATTAGGCGTGTTGACGCGTTTTAAATCTAGAGACTAGCAAGCGGAACTTTTTTCCATTTACACTCAATCTCCATAAATCAGACAGAGATTTGATTAGACATCATTCCATGCATTCAAATGTGCAAACTGACGAACAGACATTTAAACAGGACTTTAAAATAGATTTTAAATTCTCAAACTTTAATACGCAGAAAAGGGAAGCTTAAGTTTTAAAGATAAACTGAATAGAATGCGATGGTTTTTCATAACTGATGGAATAAAATGTTAGTGTATTTAGTTTTATGGAATTTATTACCAATTTGCTTCCACTAGCTACGTAGCTGTCCTCCATCACACGACCGCTAACACTCAAGGAAAATAAACAGGAGGACTCGTATGATTTTTTTTTTGTGTGTGAAATGCTCCTTGGAGCTGATGATGCATCTGCTGCATCACACTGACACGGCAAAATCTTTGTGCATTTCACCTGTATATTCCTAATAAACGCTATCTATAGGTAAAGGGTAGACTGGCAGCACTTCTGTTTGCGCAGTGTATGAAATACTAAATGGCTGAAAGCACAAACATGGCCATAGATAAGCTCCACGAGGAGAAAGAAATGGCTCTCAAATGCAAACAATCCCTCTGAGAAATCTTTTATTGCCTGATCAGTCGAGAGCTACGATATGGCAACCTGGATGTGAACCGTTCCTGAGTATTGTATGACCTGACGCAGGGAGTGAGACTGATGCGGGTTTAAAAAGAGCAGTGCTGAGGAGCTGAATCACGGCTGCAACACAGCAGCAGCGTTCTCAGAGCTTCCTCATGGGGAAGTTCTCGGTCCGGTCAGGTTCTCTTGCGTGTGTGGAGGTTTATTCTCAGTACAGCAGTGACACTGACATGGCAGTGTGCTCTTGGTGCAGATATGATCCATCAGCTACAGCTGCGTTGTTGGGGTTTTAATGTTGTTGGAGTTTCAAACACCAATCAGTTAACGTCATTGCTGGATCGAGAAACACTCCACAAACCATAAATCTTATCTGACAGCCAATCAGAACCTGACCACGATGAAGGTGTGTAAATGGACAATATAAACTAAAAATTCAAAATATTACACTTTTGTGTGTTGATAGATACCAATCAGCTGTAAATGACCAAACCATGTTCACCGAAATATTTATTTTTAATCCCAGCCATTGAGCGTCATAAATAGCAGAGGGGTGTAAACCACAAAATGGTGACTACACTGGGGGGGGGGGATATATTCTGAAGTGCAGCACGCTCTAAATCTTCCAGTAATGCAGCTCAGCCACTGCAGTGTGTCGGCTTCCACATTTTCACTGCTTCCCCCCCAAGTCATTAACCTGAAGTGAATATTAGTTTGACAAAATATTCATTATTTAACAATTATTTGCCCAAGGTGAAGTGAATATCGGTGAATAATATCCGAGATAAAGTTGACGCCGAGGTTATTATTCCCCAATATTCACTAAGCCGGAGGCAGATAATTGTTTTAGTATAAATACATACGTGATTATTTTTAAACATTTTATTAAAAATAATTTATTTCAAACTTCAAAATCTTCATGTAAACGTAATAACGGCACGGCGCAGACTTGTCACTTCTCCATGCCGAGTCACAAAAAACACTTTGTTTTGAAATTGATAAAATAAAATCACAATCCCACCTTCCCTTTGAATAGCTTTAGACCAAACTTCGGAGCATCTTTAGTGCTTTTCGGAACAGTATTTTCTTTCATCATGTGTAATTCTTCCTCACTTACGGTGACGAAGTGATTGGACGCCATTTTGCCGAGTCGCTTGAGGTGATTAACAAGAAATAGTCCAGATTTCTCGACCAATCAGCGCATGATTTCCTATAATCACCTCTGCGTTTATACTAAACTACTAATAGTAATAACTTCAACGGAGTAAATCCGTAGATAAAATTGGAGTAACTCATCAACAAATATATGATTTGAAGATGCTCAATCAAGGTTCACATTACCAAGTTTCCTTATACTGTATACACACACACACACACTTGGGAAGAAAAATGTACAAACATTTTATGAACTGGATTTTCATGAACACCATATTTCTTGTTGTAAATGCTCCTGTGAACGATTTATGAATTAAATTTGTTCGTGTCCTGTTTGATAAATGAGGGTACTTGCTAAACAGGCTTATTTTCTGGCAAACAAGCAAGATGAGTTATGACCAAATCAGATACAACTCAGACCGTAGGAGGCATGTTACATGTTAAGCGCTTGGCCGAGTACTACGGTAGCTTCATTCTCAGATTAGATTAGCAGAACATTCTAACTACTAACTAGATGCACTCATCAGAGACACCGAGCAAGCGCTGCTTCTTCATTCCAACCTTTAATTTTCTTTGAAATCTCTCTCTGCACGTTTAATCAGAAATTGTATACGACAGGAGAGGATAAAACCATGCCTTGAAATTTTAGTTTCCGCAAAAGAGGAAGAAATCAGATGTAGGAAGTAAAGTGATACGAGCGGGGAACGGAAGAAACAAACATCGACCCACATGCGCTACAGGATTGGGCCGAGGAATCATTCGACACAATCGTTTGGGTTTGACGTTTCTGTACAACATCAAACCTAATTTGCATCGAGAAAATCTCTGTTTAAATGTCTCGGCTATTTAATCATGACTCTCCTCTCAAAAACACTCTCCTGTTGCTCGTTAGTGTAAAGACAGAATAAGAAAGACAGACCAAAGAACTAAAAGACTCGGGGGAGGACACCACACCCCACACACACACACCTGAAATGTCACTCAAGGTCACGACATGTACAGTTTAAATTATCGATAATCACAAAGCCACACTCTGGGTGTTGGTGAAAGGACACAGGGCAGGAACAGTGCTTGAGTCAGTGCAGATGCTTTTCATGTGCGTCTGACACACAACGTAAGGGTGTGTAGGGGTGTGTGTGTGTGTGTGTGTGTGTATTTGGTTTCTACATCGACAGATCACGGACAGTGAATAAATGTTTTACTTAAACATGATCCTTTGAGTGAGGTGGAGAGCTCTGTTTGTTGGTATGAATTTACAAAACACACACACACACACCACCACCAAGGGCGTGTCTTTGAGGGAGGGAAATGGGCATATGAATGAATCGAACTGAAGATAGTAAGACGCGTGTGCGTGAGAGAAGGCTGTCCATGTACGCATGCCAAGCATGCGAGTTAATGTCAAGTGAATGTGGACCGAGCCGTTGTACGCGTTTATCAGCAGGTTTAGTAACGAGACATTTTTGTGACGTGTAACTGGAGAAAGTGGACAAGCTGCATTCTTGTCGAACAGCGTTAGCCTCATGCTAGTCGACTCACCTTCACCACACAAGCATGGAAAAGTCCAGAACACTTCAAAGATCTGTTATTTGTTTTTTTTGTTTTTACATTCAGGCAATACTTTCTTAATTCTCGTATTTCTAACCTCTGTAATGTTTACAGCTCCTGCCAGAATTACTTCCTTGGTAGAATATGTAGAATTTTTGCTTGAGATAATTACTTTAGGAGAATCTAAAGAGTTACCAGTTAGCATGATTTAGCTGGTTAGAATTTTGTCGGAGGTAATAACTTCAGCAGAATCTACAGTATATTTTTTAAATACATACATTTTAAAGAAGACACAAGTGTCATTCAAAAGAAGAGTGCAGGAAACACTTCTTTAAAAAAAAATAAAAATTAAAGCACGAGTACTCAGCAGAGCTCAACGCCACCATCAGTATCTCACGCCGAGTGCCGCGACTGCTGTTTAAATCACAATTATTTGTTGTTGCCTTTTTATTCCTGCCTTGTACAAGACGAGAACTGTGACTGAACAAAGAGTAAAATACAGCTATTGCTGTTACTGAGCAGATTCAAAAGCGACTGGTTCATTTTCCAACGAGCATAAAAGAGCACACAGTGAGCGATAAAAACTCCCACGTTTTTAAACATCTTTCCCAGTTTTCTCTGTAAAAATCAGTCCACGCTTGCCTGCTTCACCATCTTAGATTCTGCTCAAACATCCTTTGAAATCAAACTTAAAGATTTTCATATTAGACAGATTAATCCTGAATTGAATAAACAATTTCAACACCTTAACACTTTCCTCACCTTATGATTTATCTTAATTTTTTAAATCATCTTTTGTTGGTTTCACTAATCTTATTAGTGCTTTATTTGGTTGATTCATTCATGGTATATTTATTCTCTCCACATTCACTGGATATAAGCAATCATGTGCTCTGACTGGCTACTCTACTACTAGGATATCAGCTCATATACCGTGAGTAGAGAAAAACAAAATGGCGGAGTGTGTTACTGAACCAACTGAGGACGAAATAAAAACTCTACTCAGGGGGGGAAAAAAAAAAAAAATCCCCAAAAAATACAAAAAAAAAAAAAAAAAAGCGCAACAAAATATGGAATTTGATGGTAAGAACATATCTTTTTTTTATTTTTCAAAAATTATCATCGCATTTTTCACAAATTGCTCCTGTCATTTCGCCGGTTTCTTTGCATTCTAAGCGGAAATGATTTTCTCGGACGTTTTGTGTAAAGTTTTTATTTATCAAATTTGCAAAAAATAAAAAAATGCTCCGTTTCTCAAAATCCAGTGAATGTGGACAGAATAAAACAGTTATTCCACTCAATCTCATCGTACATGGATTATAGACAACTCGGTGCTACCGTACGCGCCTCGTCGCCCATCAACTATCGTCATGTGATGCAAGACTGGTCATTCCTCATTAAACTGAAGATGGCATAAAATATGCCGAAACACATCTTTAAAAAGGTGTTTCGTGTTTTTTTTTTCTTTATTTATCTTAATCTACATTAACCAACTAAGGCCCAAGCTGTTTTTTTACATGCATTTTTTATTTCTCTTTGCTATTTGGGCTTATTAGAACCTGATTAGAATAAAAACTAAGCATCATCTTTTGATAAGATGTACTTTTAGAGAAAAAGTATGTCCACATATGTGGATTCTTGTTCCGAATTTCCATAAAGTGCTGTCCACGCATGTGACCGCTAAGCCCTAGGAGGTTAAATCATTGTTGCCAATCATCATGTTTTAGCTGCTTAGCTCTAACATGGCCAGTTAGCACTGTTTTCTGAGGTAAACCCTTTAGCATAATCTAAATAACCACAACCTGTTAGCATGTTCTGTTGTTTAGCACGTGTGCGAGGTAATTCCTTTCCCAGAATATGAACAAAATGTTGCGTGTTCACGTTTTATTTGGTTAGTGTTATTATCTGAGGTAAACACTTTACCACAATAGATTCAGAATTTAAAATAAATTAATAGCTGTTACGATTTAGCATTTTTCATTCGTGTCGCATGAACAAGCTGTTAGTATTTTTGTCTGAAGTTATTCCTTGACAAGAATGGATTAAAAAAAAAAAAACCATCATTAATTTGCATAGCGCTAACCATTCCTGTTTGCATCTGTGTATGAAATGTGAAACACTGCCTTTAAATAATTATTACATGATGCTCTCTGCAAAAGGGATTATTTCACCCAGTGCACTTTTATATTCTGATATCGACGAGTAAAGATGGAGGTTTGGGATTGCTGAAGGTCTCACCGAGCTCCGGTGCTTTACTCAGCACGAAGGCGTACGCCCAGAACTTGCTGACGGGTCCGTTATAGAAACTCTGATCACACACACTCTGCTTCAGGCCTTTAGTCATCAGGATGAACGTCATGTAGCTCCCCGTGCGAATGGCACCGAATATACTGATGCAGAAAGAGCACAAAAGATAGCAATGTGTTACTGAGGCTGGTTTTAACACACCTTAATGTGTAACTGTGTTCATTAGAGCATTAAAGATTAAACCAAAACAGAAACTGAAATTCAGAGCACGCTGGACAAAAAGCAAACAAAAAAAACCCTGAAAACCAGCAGCTAGATAAATCATTTATTATAACAAATGTATTTAAAACCTTATTACTGCAAATTCATCCTTTCACTTCTACATTACTCTGACAAAGACTATGACGTGTCTTTACTTGTGTGGTCTGAATATTGGCCGAGATGTCATGCTTTAAGGTGGTGTTTCAGGCTTTGTCTGAGCTTTTCTGTCAAAATATTTTCTGTAATTTTTTTTCCCCTCATTTTTCGTTCTTGCAGAAATTTTGGTGCGTCCCTGATATAATCCGTTTTCTTATGCTGCATTCAAGTGCTACTGAAATTGTTGTAAAAACGAGTGTAAGGCAACCCCAGGTCAAGAAGACAATCAAACTATTTTATAAATCAAATTCAGTAGTTAATACAATTCAATACCAAGCTAGCTAACATGAGACGAACAATTATTTTGTATATTTGGTCAAGTTGATTAATGTTAGGTGAAATATTGTGGCCATGTACTGTAATAGGATTAATTTTGCAATTAGCTCCACCCATATTTACCCAGCACCACCTGTAATTCAGTAAATGCAGGATACACTAGCATATACATATATATTTAAGTGTATGTGTTCATACAGGGCGGCACGGTGGTGTAGTGGTTAGCACTGTCGACTCACAGCAAGAAGGTCCGGGCTCGAGTCCCGTGGCCGGCGAGGGCCTTTCTGTGTGGAGTTTGCATGTTCTCCCCGTGTCCGCGTGGGTTTCCTCCGGGTGCTCCGGTTTCCCCCACAGTCCAAAGACATGCAGGTTAGGTTAACTGGTGACTCTAAATTGAGCGTAGGTGTGAATGTGAGTGTGAATGGTTGTCTGTGTCTATGTGTCAGCCCTGTGATGACCTGGTGACTTGTCCAGGGTGTACCCCGCCTTTCGCCCGTAGTCAGCTGGGATAGGCTCCAGCTTGCCTGCGACCCTGTAGAACAGGATAAAGCGGCTACAGATAATGGATGGATGGGTGTTCATACATATTGTACCAAGTTTTTGGTCAAAATCAACATTAATTGTTTGTAAAGCGTTTTATGAGTAACAGCACAGTGGTTCACCTGAACACCGCGAGCGTTAAGGACCAGAGTACCAGCGGTTTCCGTAGTTCAAACTTCTCCCTCTGCTTCATCACATGCCGGCCGCCAAGTATACAGGCTGCGTAGAGCGCTGAGAACAGGAACGACTTCTTCCTGCACACAGGAACAAACACCAGCTCGGAAAATGATCAATAACTTCGTGACAGAAAGTCCAACACTGCGTAAAAATAATATGAGCATACTTATTTCACAACCAGAATCAATAATCAAACAAATCTAACCAGAGACGTTGGAAGGCGTGTTTTAGTTCATATATGGAAATGAATGCAGCTGTAAGTGGGTGTGTCTTTACATCTATCTATCTATCTATCTATCTATCTATCTATCTATCTATCTATCTATCTATCTATCTATCTATCTAAAAAAAATAAAGGGAAATGTGGGTTGTTTTGCAGAATAATTCTGTATGGGTGTGTCTTTACAGCCATAGATGGGAGAGTGGGTGTGTCTAAGCCTATATATGAAAATGTTATCACCATAGACATCCTAATACATAGACGGAGCATCCAATGCAAATTCTAAAAGCGGCGCTGACGAGACGCGGGGCCGCCATCTTGGAGTGGTGATCCGCTGCACTCAGTGTAATACTAAATACATTAGATATGAACAGCTTAACGTTTTTCTATCGGCCACAACCACCAATCTGTTGCAAATAAAATGCGGTTTTAACAATCTAAATCCATTATAATGATTCAAATGTGTGTACGTTTTCTTTAAATAGATTGTTAAGAACATATCAAAGGGGAAATTAATCTAGTCAGTGAATTTATAAGAGATGGCGAAGTGTAATCTTGTAGCATTTCCTCTACTGTTATTTACAGGTTACTTTAACCGACAAACTTTTCTTTTTTGAAACCGAGAAAAATTTGACAGGTTAACGTAGGTTAACAGCCCTACCCCTAACACAATCTAGACTGTACATTTATACCCGTTGGCGTTCACAATCATCATAATTTCTTCATCATTTATTTCGACTTTATCATATTTAATTTCATTCATGTCTATTATTGTCATACTCTTATGTATTAGACTAGTGCTACCTGATGACGATTTAAGTCTCTTAGCTCCTTCTCAGCTCTGGTAATATACTATTTAAAAAAAAAAAACAACAACAAATAGTACGGTAATGTTAAATCTTACTTGTGAAAAGTAATCCCCCTGCTTCTGTTTGAAACGGTTCGCTCGTTTGAGCAGGAGGACGCTGAGCACCAGCCTGGCATCTTGTCTCGTCTTCTTCAGTCGTGCTGAAGAAGACGAGACAAGATGCATAGACGGTACTTGTTTTTTTTTTATTATTTCCCAAAACATTCAAAATACAAACAAATAGAGCACCATATATATACAGATCCAAAAACATAAAGATAGTAAAACACACACATAGCAATAAAGTAAAAAATATGAACAAGAAAGGGGTTACTTAACTATCTTTACATATGTTAATCAAGTAAATCAAAGTCATCCAAAAAAAGATATAAAATAACCAACATCCTTATTTTCAACTAACTTTAGAGATTTGGCAAAAAGCTTGAGGTCATTCTTCCAGTGTGTAACATAAGGTTTAGTTTTTAAAAAACGATATTTGTGAATAAAATGTTTACCTAAAAGTAGTAAATTATTAATACCATATTCAATTTTGTTATTATTTAAAAACACTCCAAATTTAATTTCTTTAATGGATAAAGGGGCAAACTGAATCCCCCTAGACTAATAGACGGTACCTTGATATCTCGCGCTTTCTCACCACTCCAAGATGGCAACCGTATTTCTCGTGTCAGAACAGCCAACTCTCCATCTATGTATTAGGATGTCTATGGTTATCACTTCTGAGTGGGTGTGTCTGAGTGCATACAAGGAAATAAGATCAGATATGAGTGGGTGTGTCTTAAAAACCATATATGGGGAATGTGGGCGTGTCTTTGACTCCATATATGGAAATAAAAGCAGCTCTGGGTGAGTCTGTCTTTGAGTCCATATATGAAAATGTTCAGAAGTCTGAATGGGTGTGTCTAGATGACCACAGATGGAAATGTGGGCATGTCTTAGTCAATATTATGAAAATAAGAGCAGCTGCAAAAGAGTTTGTGTGTCCACATGCTTAAAAGGTACTGACTGAAAATTTCAGATGACTTTGCAATGTTTTTTTTTTTTTTTTTTAATTGTGCATGGGATTTTCCTCTGTCTCACAAGAACAATATCATGCGGACGAACGGGATATGATCATTTTGATGTCCTGAGAGTCGCTTTGCTCCATTTTGGGACGTTTTTCTCCCTCTCGAGGTAAACAGTACGGCCCAACGGAAACCGGCGAACATGAGAGAGGAGCTTTAGCTAATTAGCATAACTATGGAACTGCATTACACCAACATGGCGACGCCACCAAGAAAAAACATTGTGACTCTGCATCGACCTCAGAGTTTTGAATCACAAAGATGTAATTTGTTGACGTTCACAAATAGATCCGTGAAACAAAAGATGAATATTTACATCTTTTCTCTGTTCCTGCTTTTGTGCTCTTGTTTCTTTCTCTATAAGATCAAAACATTAGGTGTGTAACTCCATACTCGCTACCATGGAGTCGAGCCCATGGGTTCTAAGGCTAAGGTAGCCAAGCGCTAGCTAGAATGATTGAGTTATCTGTCCAGAAAAATGGTACGTCATCTAACCTTGCTCTGTTTTGCAGTTGCACTCACTAGGCAGCTTTCCTTTCCTTTCCCGCTGGAGGGAGAGCCGAGTCCGCCGTGTTTGCCCATGCTGACTTGTTTTGGTTAAAAGTAGCTCAAACACGCCCCACATGATATTGGTCGTGTGATATTATTGCTCGCTTGCTTCGGCGATCTCCAGAATTGTAAAAATGCAGGACGCTTTTTATCTCAGCAAAACATTCGCACACAAGATACACGGTGCGTGCAGCAGCGAAACATCTCCAAACTCCAACAGCAACAGAACATTTTATCCAGAATTCAACTATGCACTCAGAACTTTTAAATGGTTCTGATTTGCAATTAACCCAGTGGCTTTTTTCCTTTTCGGTCACTATTAGTGTTTTTTAATATTAATTCTGTTTGTTTTTACAAAATAGTGCAATCAGGAAAAGAGCAAGCAGGATTAAAACTTTTTTTTTTTGGTAATTCATTCCGTTTTCCATGAATGGCTGAGTCTCTGCGCTCCACCCAGGCTGCTGTGGTTGAGTTCAGACTGAATTTTAGAACGGAAATGCCACAGTTTGTTTAGTTTCTTAAAATAGCTATAAATGCTCTTTTTACAGCAAGTCAGAAATACTGCTGCAATCCCACACACTACTACATTAAAGTTCCTTTTTAATTTTAGCACTTGCATCTGGACTCAGGCTGCACAAACACCGTCGGAAATAGGAAAATCACTATTTAGCCAATTTAGGAACAAAATACTTATGTTTTGTCATCATAAACCACTGTCAACTCACTGTGTTCCTTCATGCGGATTATTCCTCTGATATCACAGCAATTTGTATTTATTAAAGAGTGGAACATCCTTGAGACGAGTTCCTGTTGTCACACTCGCATAACAACAGCGACAAACAGCCGTTCCTTCACCAGGCGTAAACTCCTGTCCTGAAGATACCAGAAAACCCAAAGCCACAGTTTAAGCTGACTTACACTGCAGACGCCTTCAATAAACATTAAACAAACATCATCTTCATCAATGATAACATACATTTTTAATCTGCTGACCTGAAGCGTCCCTGTACACGTCCTTGTGAAGGAGTCGTTACTATAGAAACGATAACATATTAGAACAAGAATGAAATCAACACCTTCTGGAAAAATCCAGAAATCAGGATTATGATTAACAGACTGAAATGTTTCAGACGCATGTACATCAGCGGGACAGTGATGTCGTAATCGAGATCTTGGCATCGCTGCATTCCTGTCATTCGCTGCCAGAATGTGAAAATCCTGACAGCAGGAATTATGGGAGTAAACTGAAGCAGTCGTCCATGCCAACATTCTTGTCCCCAAACAGTGAGAGATTTTATTCTCTTTCCAGGAACTACAGCGTGTGTTCGGTTGAGAAAAATCCCAAGAGGACTTGTGTTCTGGGACTTCGAGCAAAAGCAGAAAAAGATTAGATCAATAAATTGAATGAAAGCGTCTGAGCAGCTGCTCGGGCTATTCCGGTTTATCTTTCACTCTGTACATGCGGGCGGGGCGGGCAACACACGACCGAAGGAGGTCGTACAAGGACACTAAACATTGCTGTGCATCTCCGCCTGCTTAATTTCTCAAGTGAAGACAATGAAGTCGTTCTTGACCTCCTCTGTCCCTCACAGCGCTGTCTTTTGTTAAGAAGAGAGAGAGAAGGGCAGCGTTGCATCACCTCACAGCACTGTGGAGCGAAAAACATCTCTTCTCTCTCGGTCCTGAATCTAACAGCAACAACACGTTAGAAACAATTCATCAATTTGCGCTGGCCATTTCCTCATCTCGTTATCTGTAGCCGCTTTATCCTGTTCTACAGGGTCGCAGGCAAGCTGGAGCCTATCCCAGCTGACTACAGGTGAAAGGCGGGGTACACCCTGGACAAGTCGCCAGGTCATCACAGGGCTGACACATAGACACAGACAACCATTCACACCTACAGTGGTGCTTGAAAGTTTGTGAACCCTTTAGAATTTTCTATATTTCTGCATAAATATGACCTAAAACATCATCAGATTTTCACACAAGTCCTAAAAGCAGATAAAGAGAACCCAGTTAAACAAATGAGACAAAAATATTATACTTGGTCATTTATTTATTGAGGAAAATGATCCAATATTACATATCTGTGAGTGGCAAAAGTATGTGACCCTTTGCTTTCAGTATCTGGTGTGACCCCCTTGTGCAGCAATAACTGCAACTAAACGTTTGCGGTAACTGTTGATCAGTCCTGCACACCGGCTTGGAGGAATTTTAGCCCGTTCCTCCGTACAGAACAGCTTCAACTCTGGGATGTTGGTGGGTTTCCTCACATGAACTGCTCGCTTCAGGTCCTTCCACAACATTTCCATTGGATTAAGGTCAGGACTTTGACTTGGCCATTCCAAAACATTCACTTTATTCTTCTTTAACCATTCTTTGGTAGAACGACTTGTGTGCTTAGGGTCGTTGTCTTGCTGCATGACCCACCTTCTCTTGAGATTCAGTTCATGGACAGATGTCCTGACATTTTCCTTTAGAATTCACTGGTATAATTCAGAATTCATGGTTCCACCAACGATGGCAAGCCGTCCTGACCCAGATGCAGCAAAACAGGCCCAAACCATGATACTACCACCACCATGTTTCACAGATGGGATAAGGTTCTTATGCTGGAATGCAGTGTTTTCCTTCTCCAAACATAACACTTCTCATTTAAACCAAAAAGTTCTATTTTGGTCTCATCCGTCCACAAAACATTTTTCCAATAGCCTTCTGGCTTGTCCACGTGATCTTTAGCAAACTGCAGACGAGCACCAGTGTTCTTTTTGGAGAGCAGTGGCTTTCTCCTTGCAAACCTGCCATGCACACCAGTGTTGTTCAGTGTTCTCCTGATGGTGGACTCATGAACATTAGCCAATGTGGGAGAGGCCTTCAGTTGCTTAGAAGTTACCCTGGGGTCCTTTGAGACCTGGCCGACTATTACACGCCTTGCTCTTGGAGTGATCTTTGTTGGTCGACCACTCCTGGGGAGGGTAACAGGTCTTTAATTTCCTCCATTTGTACACAATCTGTCTGACTGTGGATTGGTGGAGTCCAAACTCTTTAGAGATGGTTTTGTAACCTTTTCCAGCCTGATGAGCATCAACAACGCTTTCTCTGAGGTCCTCAGAAATCTCCTTTGTTCGTGCCACAATACGCATCCACAAACACGTGTTGTGAAGATCAGACTTTGATAGATCCCCTGTTCTTTAAATAAAACAGGGTGCCCACTCACACCTGATTGTCATCCCATTGATTGAAAACACCTGACTCTAATTTCACCTTCAAATTAACTGCTAATCCTAGAAGTTCACATACTTTTGCCACTCACAGATGTGTAATATTGGATCATTTTCCTCAATAAATAAATGACCAAGTATAATATTTTTGCCTCATTTGTTTAACTGGGTTCTCTTTATCTACTTTTAGGACTTGTGTGAAAATCTGATGTTTTAGGTCATATTTATGCAGAAATATAGAAAATTCTAAAGGGTTCACAAACTTTCAAGCACCACTGTACGCTCAATTTAGTCTCACCAGTTAACCTAACCTGCATGTCTTTGGACTGTGGGGGAAACCGGAGCACCCGGAGGAAACCCACGCGGACACGGGGAGAACATGCAAACTCCGCACAGAAAGGCCCTCGCCGGCCACGGGGCTCGAACCCAGGACCTTCTTGCTGTGAGGCGACAGCGCTAACCACTACACCACTGTGCCGCCCGGGGACATTTACTATTCTAGGTTTTTTTTTTCTTCCCCAAACAGCATTTTCAACTTCACAATCTACATTTTCAGATTTATTGTAGTGTTCAGTAGCTAGCTTTATTATCTGAGATATTATAACATTGGACAAGTCGCTTTTTAGATGCATTTTCTCATAACATTCAGCTAATTTTTAGATGTTTTCTCATCTTAACTAGCTCGCTTGGGGTTGGGAAATTTTCTTGATTTTTTTTTTAAACTTTTGTTTTGCTAGCTTTATTAGCTAGAAATATTTGTGTTTTAGGACTTTTTATGCATGCTGGCTTTGTTTTGGGACATTTACAGTGCAAGGCAGCTAGCTTTCCTTTTGGGACATTCTGCAAAATGAGTTATTGAATAATCGTAGTCAAGAGTATTAGATATTAATAAATAACAGAATAAAACAGACTTTCCAATGTGCATGGATGTCTGTCATGTCCTTGGTGCATAATCATAACTCAAGGACACGGCGTCTTTTTGCAAGTCTCTCCTGATAGATTCCACATAACGAGAACTTCACACGTTCCCATGGAAGGTCAGCGAGGGGTGAGGAGGCTGCAGTGAGCATGCTCAGTTCTGCACTGAGAATTAAATCCTGAGGGCAAACTATATATTTAAAGAAAAATAATAATAAAAACAATTAAGTGTGGGCGGCACGGTGGTGTAGTGGTTAGCGCTGTCGCCTCACAGCAAGAAGGTCCTGGGTTCGAGCCCCGGGGCCGGCGAGGGCCTTTCTGTGCGGAGTTTGCATGTTCTCCCCGTGTCCGCGTGGGTTTCCTCCGGGTGCTCCGGTTTCCCCCACAGTCCAAAGACATGCAGGTTAGGTTAACTGGTGACTCTAAATTGAGCGTAGGTGTGAATGTGAGTGTGAATGGTTGTCTGTGTCTATGTGTCAGCCCTGTGATGACCTGGCGACTTGTCCAGGGTGTACCCCGCCTTTCGCCCGTAGTCAGCTGGGATAGGATCCAGCTCGCCTGCGACCCTGTAGAACAGGATAAAGCGGCTACAGATAATGAGATGAGATGAGACAATTAAGTGTCTCAGGAAAAGTGGGTGTGGTTTACATCTTAAAACTGTCCTGCAATATGTGTATTGTGCGATTGTGACTTGATGAAGTATTTTCCTTCTTTTCGTTTCGGTTTAGTCCTTCCCCCCCTCCATTTGTGTTCAGCAAATCCAGAACAGAATGCGATTAAAGATGACTCCACCTGCAACAAACAAACACCTGGACCAAGCTGCTTTTCACTCAAACTGCATCTTGAGTTAATTTAAAAAGCAAACACAGCGCACAAGACAAAAAAAAATTCTGCAGCCTAATTGCAGTTTGAGAACAGCGACGTTAGCAGAATGAGCTCGGTGAACAGCTGGTGTGGTTTTAGTGAACGCAGCACGATGACAGGGAAAAAGGGCACGAAATCAGCACACATGCGTTCGGGGTTTGTTTTCGCTGACGCTTCAACTGCCTCGAGAACCTCACAGTCCTGCTCTATACAGCACAATGTTATGGATCATTACACAGACCGACCTTGAAATCCGACGTGATGTAAAGCACTGAGTGTAAGCACGAGAGAGAGTGAGTGTTGAGGCAGAGGATGATGGTGATGCTTTATGAAAGGGGGAAATAAAATGGCCGTGTTTAACCGTGCACCTCCCCGAGCTGCAGAATTCAGGCACAAAACAAGGTGATTGATAAACTGGGTGTGTTTAAAGAGGTGCTGCAGATTTAAACGTGTTTTCTGAGCTGTGAAAAAAATATGACTGGACTGTGATGAAACACATCAGCGCTGGTGTTAATGTTAACAAAACGACCACGTTTATACGGTAAAAATCGGCATTTTATGGGCTGAAAACAGCAGAAAACGCCACCTACTGGTTAAAATCATCCTGAACCTTACAAGGCCAATGCTGATGTTGAGTCGACCGTTTGATACTTCTCTACATCACAAATTTTTATTAAAAGAAAATATCAGAGTTTCCACAAATATGGCTCTTCACCTGATATAAAAGCTAAATATATATTCTGTACTAATATTAGAAATCCTAAATACCAATTATTAAAAAAAAGCTGTGTAGCAATAAACAGATTATTATTATTATTATTAATAATAATGAAAACACTAAGATACTAACGGGAATTACATTGATAAAGTTAAACTAGATTACTAATTATTATTGTTGTTTGCACAACGAAAAAGAATGGTAACACCCTCTAATCAAAGGTGGGCGGCCCACCTCCCCCAGCCCCGCCCTTGAGTGAGAGCCTGTGAAACATTTTCAGACTAATTTAGACTTTAGCCCTGTGTCTGAAATCACTCACTACATCGTGGATTATACAGCGAGTTCGCCATTTTGTAGTGCTGTCCGAATGTATAGTGAGAATTATTACACTCTATAGTGCACTCAGAGTATCCCTCAATGCACCGTGAAAAGTAGTGTACAACTGATGGTCACGAACCAAGCAATATATACCATCATGCATTGCAGTCGTGCTGAAAGAAATCAAATCAAAAGTCTCAAATTTGATTTAATAAAAGCTAGCGGCAAAAAAGAAAGAAAGTATTCAGCCTTGATTGAAAAGAACTGAAAAAAAATAATGCAGCAGACACAAAGTACTTTGTATTGATTAATGTGTGAAATGCGCTCAGTATAATATGGATTTATCACAAAAATACACACGTATTTATTTTGAAAACCCACCAGCCGACTGATCTGGCACGTTTTAATTGTGCGATAGTAATGACGCGAATAACGGCACGGTGGAGTAGTGTCTGAAAGTGTCTTTTCATTTTACCAATGAGCTCACTATAGGAGTCCTCTATATAGTAATTCCCTAGATAGTGAGTAGGGATTAGTGAATGAGTGAGTGATTTCGGACACAGCCTAGATTTACACTAATCATTCACAGGAGTTGACGCCCCCTGTAAAAGCATTGCCTCGGTTTCCTGAATGTTGGACTTAAAATTGTGTTCGTTATTGTTTTGGACATGACTTTATTCGCTGAAGTTCTCTCTCTCTCTCTCTCTCTCTCTCTCATCTCTATAAATCTCCAAATTCTGCACTTCTCTCTGTCTATCAGAATACCTTTTTTTCCATCATAATTCGGTGATTTTGCATATTTTTCTGCTACAGTCATCTTTCCTGAGAAATAAAGGTCATCTTTCTCCTGATGTGGCACAACTCATTAAAACACAAACCTGTCTTTCGCGATGTGTGCTCAGGAGGAAATATAAATACACCAGATTAGCGAGTGACCTCTAATTACCCATCGAAGGCTAATTCTCTTTACATAACAATTACCTTACTGAGCAAACTCGAGTTCAGTCAGGAGGTAACAGGGTGCATGGTGTTTATATATAGTTGGATTAAAAATATATAGAATTGATTGGAATTCTTATTACCTTTTTGGATATACAACCCCAAATCAGAAAAAGTTTGGACAGTAAAGCAGTTCCCACTTTATAATTTTCCCGTTCCTTCTCCCAACACTTAAAAGATGTTTATGGACTGAAGACTCCAAGACTACGTTCAGACTGCACCCTGAAACGACCCATATCCGATTCTTTTGCCCATATGCGACCTGTATCCGATTTGTTATTGACAATCTGAAAGACACAGATCCGATTTTTTTCACATGCGACCCAGGCTGCTTGGATATGTGGTCCTAATTCCGATGCATATCCGTTATTTTCACATGCGACTGCAGTCTGACCGGACGGGTCGCATTCATGCGACCTACACGTCATCAACAAGAGACAAACGTCACTATTCTGCGTTGGCTAATCCCGCCTCTTTGGTGGAAAACAACAACATTTGTACAGTTTTCAGAATTTAAATAGACTTTTATAGAATTGATCAAGCTAATGGTGGATTTGGTAGGGACCTGGATGTTAAATCATCCTGTATTACAAGATAAGATTGTTCTGGAAATTTCCAGTAATTTGACACCTTCGGTCTCATTACTCTGCTGCCCACATTAATCAGATTATTGTGTGAGTTCCGCCGCCGCCACAAAAACCACATCGCCAGGTCTCGCCTCATCTCCATGCTTTACTTGCAAACTTGAAGAGTGCGCTTTTTTTTTTGTTTACGTATGACGTAGATGTGCTTATTACGTGTCAATTTGCGCATGCGGGACACTTTTGGGTCGTTTTCCGTTCATATTGGAGATCGCATACAAGTCTCATATAATTGGTAATGTGAACGGCCTAACAAAAAAATCGGATTTCACAACAAATCGGATATGGGTCGTTTCAGGTTGCAGTCTGAACGTAGTGTTAGTGAAGAAGTGTTTCAGGTGTTATTTTTGTCCCGTTCTTCCTGTAAACAGGTCTTAAGGTGTGGAACAGTACGGGGTCGTCACGGTCATATTTATAATTTCTAAATTCTCCACACATTCTCTATTGGGGACAGAGGGGCCACGCCCTCTTCTTCCACAGCCACGCCTTTGTAACGTCTGCAGAATGTGGGTTTGCATTGTCTTAGTCAAATATTCCTGGAAATGTTGAGATGTCGTCTTTAAGGCAGTAGACGTTGCTCCAAAATCTCAGTGTACTTTCTTGTATTATTACTAGCCATATCCTTACTAGCCCTAATTTGACCCATCACAACTTTTTTTGGAATGTGTTGCAGGACTGGATGTATATTAGGGTCGTTCTTCAGTAACAGAATTAAATTTTTTTTTTTACAGTTTTCAGTACATTTTGCCTTGGATTCCATACTTTAGCAATAATCACTGAGCTGACAAGTTAAAGCAATCTTAATAATTTCAGAATTGTGTCCTCTCTGCTGAAGAACTGCTCATTAACAAATGAAATGAAGATGACCAATAAAACGTGAAATATCTTGGGTTCCTTCTGTCTGCAATGAAATACACATCAATTTAGAAAATCACTGCTTTTTTTTTTATTTGCATTTTCCCACACCGTCCCAACTTTCTGATTTGGTGTTGTAATAACAACATCTCATCTCATCTCATTATCTGTAGCCGCTTTATCCTGTTCTACAGGGTCGCAGGCGAGCTGGATCCTATCCCAGCTGACTACGGGTGAAAGGCGGGGTTCACCCTGGACAAGTCGCCAGGTCATCACAGGGCTGACACATAGACACAGACAACCATTCACACTCACATTCACACCTACGCTCAATTTAGAGTCACCAGTTAACCTAACCTGCATGTCTTTGGACTGTGGGGGAAACCGGAGCACCCGGAGGAAACCCACGCGGACACGGGGAGAACATGCAAACTCCACACAGAAAGGCCCTCGCCGGCCCCGGGGCTCGAACCCGGACCTTCTTGCTGTGAGGCGACAGCGCTAACCACTACACCACCGTGCCGCCCTATAACATATGATTAATACTTTTTAGAAATAAAAACACAGCTAGCAGAGCAAAATACTGAGCGATGGTGGTGTGATGAAGTGGAATTACTGTTGCCACCATGATGGTGATTACTGTAATGATTCCAGCACATCCTGAAGCGTTTTATTCCTCTTATACCACAGCAACTTACCAGTGATTACAAACTATTAAATAATTACATCATATACTTTATCTATTTATAGTTTCATTTAAATGTTCGATAAGTTGTCGTTCCCTCACCAGGCTCTCTTTTTCCTCTCCCTGAAGTTAAATAAGTAATCAGAGCTTGTCATGTTCCAGAGAAACCGCAACACGTACCGTAAACTCCTCGGTCCTGAAGATGTAGGAAAAAGTAACGTTACAGTTTTATCTCCGTCACATTAGAGTCTCCTTCCATAAATGTTCCATGAACATCTCATCACTGAAAAAGTCACCATATGAATAATTATTTAAATCCACGCATGTGGAGCATCTGCTGTACACGTCCCTGCACACGTCAAAGAAAATTAATCAACACCTTCTGACTAACCAGAATGCAGGACTCATCAGCACTGTGGTAGAATTGGGTTTATTTAAGAGAGGAACATTTGTGAGCTTGGTCTATCTAACTGGTGCTCAGCATGACAGTTTCTGGGAATGATGGATATTTTTATATGGCGTGAAAGACGCTTCTCACACAAAGCCAACGACTGTCAGCTCACTAACACACAGCGTTCGGCGTCTGAGTGATTCTGCTGAGCGCAGCACCTGTGTGTTCAGCTCCGTCAAGGACAGTTAAAGACCTCCATCTTTAACCTTGAGGCTAACAGAAGCAGCCGGGAGCTCGTGTGGTAGTGTGTGCATCTCTGACGTACAAATTTGAGATAAAACCAATCAGCTTGTCTGATCTGTCCGGTCAAACATCATATTCTGGTCTCCAAGGTGCGATTTATGTAAAACCATGCATGAACTTTTCTCGTCCTGTGAACTGATAAACGCCACAGTTTGGTGGTGGGCGGGCTTCAACGCCTCTGTGATGCTTAACAGCTTCATGATGAGCAAAACCTTTTTTAACAACGTGTGAAGCAGCATTCTTGTATCACAAACACACTCCTGTCCTCCACGTCGCATCAACACACCTGATCCAGAAGAATCGTTTGTCCATTTACTCAATGCAAAGCAGGAAACGTGGTCAACGTGTCATTTGCGTTCGAAGCAAATCCCCGAGCTGTGTGCGTTCTCAGCCAGCCAGAGCAATATTTCAGTTTTTATTAGACGACGGACAACATAATGAAAGATCTGTATTTTTTTGGCCGTTAGCCCAAATGCTCTGTAGGGAGCGACTCTGGGATCCCAGCAGAACCAGGCGCAATTTAGCTTTTAGATTTGTTTACAACACAAAACAATGCCGGCTGCTTCATTTCCCAAAATAAATCCAATAATACATGTCACCATATGCGGTATTCTTCAGAGACACTGACTCAAGATATCTGTTAGATGTTTTTAACACTTTAGGTGTGTTTTTTTTTCCCGTCCCCGAACAGTTGTGGCTAATCATTGCTGATATTCCATGCTAATTACAAATGTAAAATTTTGCATGTTGAATTTGATTTAATACATGTTTAATCAGCCTGCCTTAAATATCCAGACTGCACACAAAGATGTCTGTTTAAATGACATGAAGGACACTGAGTAGGCGTGAGCGATAAGATAAATATATCAGGATACTTGAATACATTTCTATGACACACAATTCTGTGAAATATTAGATAGGTGATTACATTTAAAGCATACAAGCTTGATATATCAGTCTTCAACTTGTGTAGCTAACTAACCAATACACACAACTATGCATCTTTAAATTAAAAATATACAAATTTGAATATAGCCGCAAGCAGCAATGAAGGGCCAGAGCACCTCTGGTATACCAAATCTGGCGTGAATCCAACAAAGTGCCAAGGAGGAGAACGTCAAAATGTAACGCGTCAAAATGCACAAAACCAAAAATAACTCACTTCCTGTTGAGTATGGCTAATACAATGCATACTACAATTTTGTTCATCTTTGGGCTCCCCACACACCTAACAAATTTGATACGGATCGGTGAAACTATATACCGGGCAAAAGTCTCATTGACATGTGGAGGCACTATGGAGTCCGTCGGACACACCCAGGGCCACGCCTCGATCCCTGAGCAGCGGTGGCCAGGACTGATGTGTGTACCAAATTTCATGAGTTGTCACCCATGGGAACCACCTCAAAAATATCCAAGTCTTGAAGAAAAAGAAGGATAATAATAAGAAGAAGAATCCTTAGGAAAACAACAGGGCCTTGCACCTCAGTGCAGCGCCCTCTGGTGCTCAGGCCCTATAAAAGACACGACAGTACTGAAAACTAAAGGCCAATTTATGCTGACAACCCAGTCCTCACAGATGGCGTCTGCGTAGCCCCCCACCTTCGCAGACGCTCTGCACGCACCTCCCAAAAATTGTGACCACCGCAGAAGCCTCGCAGACAAGAGGGCTCTGATTGGTCCACTCTACATCCGCTGTACACGCACTTCCGCTTCCCTACTTTCCCGGTTTGTTTTGTTTTCACGACCGCCATTTTTAAAAACACGAGCGAAGATGGAGCAGCACGAAGAGCGGTTGATCGAGGAAGTACGTACATCTATACGACTCCAGTTCTAGTCATTATAAGTAACCGGAGGATAAACACTCCACTAACCACACCCACCAACTACTCCTAGCGATTTCGCGACTTCGCGCCCCCTTGCGTTGTGGCAGTGAATAATATCGCACACGCCTATTACTCCCCGGTCAACGATAAATTACAACTGTCTGCGAAAAGCTATCTGCGAAAGCCTTGTCGCAAGAGCATGCAGAGGCCCTAAGCCAACAATGAAGTAGGTCATTTCTGAGTTTATTCAAAGATTACAACTTAATTTAGCTTTCTAATGTTAAATTAAATCCCAATTAATGTTAAATCCCAATTAAATTGGGATTACTTTTAAATAAAAAAGCAGAAATATTGAATTTTTTTGCATGTCATCATATGATTTTGGTATTTAAAAGAAGTCTGGAGCTACATTTCTATGAAATGATGTTGACTAATATCGGGTCCCAATTCCGAAATGCCTTGAACCAAAAGGTAGCTAGTTCACTAACGATCTGCTCATAGTTTGTCTTTAAGCGTTTTTTCCTCAAACGCTCAAAAAGTGCTGTTTTACAAAATGTTTAACAAATTATATACTAGTGCGTCTCAAAAAATTAGAATACCATGAAAAACTTCCTTTTTTTCATAATTTAATTCAAAAAGGTAAACTTTCATATATTCTATATTCATTACATGTAAAGTGAAATATTTAAAGCCTTTTTTGTTTTAATTTTGATGATTATGGCTTATAGCTCATGAAAATTAGAAATCCAGTATCTCAAATTATTAGAATATTCCCTAAGATCAATCAAAAAAAGGATTTACAATACAGAAATGTCCAACTTCTGAAAAGTATATTCATTTATACACTCAATACTTGGTTGGGGCTCCTTTACCATGAATTACTGTATCAGTGCGGTGTGGCATGGAGGTGATCAGTCTGTGGCACTGCTGAGGTGTTACTGAAGCCCAGGTTGCTTTGATAGTGGCCTTCAGCGTATCTGTATTTTTGGGTCGGGTATTTCTCATCTTCCTCTTGACCATACCCCATAGATTCTCTACGGGGTTCAGGTCAGGCAAGTTGGCTGGCCAATCAAACACAGTAATATCATGGTCAGCAAACCATTTGGTAGTAGTTTTGGCACTGTGAGCAGGTGCTAAGTCCTGCTGGAAAAAGAAATCAGCATCTCCAAAAAGCTCGTCAGCAGATGGAAGCATGAAGTGCTCTAAAATCTCCTGGTAGATGGCTGTGTTGACTTTGGACTTGATAAAATACAGTGGACCAACACCAGCAGATGACATGGCACCCCAAATCATCACAGACTGTGGAAACTTCACACTGGGCTTCAAACACCTTGGATTCTGTGCCTCTCCACTCTTCCTCCAGACTCTAGAACCGTGATTTCCAAATTAAATGCAAAATGTACTTTCATCTGAAAAGAGGACTTTGGACCACTGAGCAACAGTCCATTTCTTTCTCTCCTTAGCCCAGATAAGACACTTCTGACATTGTCTCTGGCTCAGGAGTAGCTCGATATTAGGAACGCGAAAGTTGTATCCCCTTTCTGGAAGATGTCTGTTCGTGATGGGTCTTGATACACTGACACCAGCCTCAGTCCACTCCTTGTGAAGCTCTCCCAAGTTCTTGAATCAACTTTTCTTGACAATCCTGTCAAGACTGCGGCCATCCCTGTTGCTTGTGCACCTTTTCCAGCCACCCTTTTCAGCAATGACCTTTTGTGGCTGACCCTCCTTGTGGAGGGCATCAGTGATCATCTTCTGGACAACAGTCAAGTCAGCAGTCTTCCCCATGATTGTGGTTGTGTGTACTGAACTAGACTGAGAGATACACTGTGTTTATACTGTTTTACTCAAACTCGAAATGAAATATTCTAATATTTTGAGATGGTTTTTTTTATGTTTTTGTACTGTATGCCATACTGATTAAAATTAAAACAGAAAAATGCTTGAAACATTTTAGTTTATGTGTAATGAGTCTATAATATATAACATTTTCACTTTCTTAAATAACTGATGGAAAATATTGAACTTTTTCACAATATTCTAATTTTTTGAGATGCACTAGTATGTCTACATGCTGGTTATTAGAAGAAGCCTTTATATGCCACACATTACAGCACAGTGAAATTATTTTCTTTGCTTGTTAGGAAGTTGAGGTCAGAGCACAGGGTCCAGTTAAGGGCCTTGCTCAAGGGCCCAACACTGGCAGCTTGGTGGTACTGGGGTTTGAACCCCTGACCTTCAGATCAGTAACCCAGAGCCTGAAACACTGAGCCACCGATTTCTTTCTTGTAGACCTTATGATATGTTTATGGAAAGTCTAACTACGTATAATTTTAGCCACTTTAGGTTTAGCTGGGCAGGAAGTAAAATACTGTAATATCAGCAACTGAAAACATCTAGCTCTATCAAGAGAACTTATGCACAGCTGGTTCAGTGAGCAAAGTTTAATGAGATGCAGAATTATAAAACTAGACAACAATCCAGTATTTTTCCTATCAGAAACAGATCTGGAGCCCATGCGAAAAAAGCCTTTGAGGTGATCAATAAGTTAATACCTGACCAAGGTTTCCACACATCAGTGGCCAACCTGGCATTTGTTGCAGTTTTATATATTGCTAGTTTTTGTTTCAAGAAACCTCAAGGGTATGGCAGGTCACATACAGCTTAGATTCTTTTGAGATTAATGATTTTCTGGTATGGTATTTTAAAAAATGCAGACTTCTTTTTAATCTCTGATACATGGTACTGCAATTTCAAATTGCTTAGATTTTATCAGGTTTCAACTGCAGGAAGTGATACCGGTAGTTACCATAAACTTCCAAGCTAGTCAGCGCAACCTGTTCCGCTGGTTTAGTTGGCCATTAGCATGGCTCTTCCTGAAAAACAAGTTGCTGTAAACGGACACGCATCATCATATACAGCTAAAGGCTAACACTTTACAACAGGACATACTCACATCTGATGGACATTATAAGTGAGAGCCATCGTTCAAAGATATCATATTGTTCCAAATCTGAAGCACAAAAATACAAAAAAAAAAAAAAAAAACTGTACAAAATTAATTTCCTCCGCAACCCCTGAAATAAATTATAGTTAAAAATAAATACATTTCTCCATATTGCCCTGGGAGCTGACTTAACATCCAACAAAACAAACGAGTATTCTGAGAGCACAATATCCCCCACTCGCAACTATATCTATGCCAGAAGTGCTTAATACTGTACACCCTCATGAAATTGTCAAAGTTTGGTAATCAAGGACCATAACTCGTAAAATGCAACTGAATTGAACGAAATCACAATATGCGTATTACTGACATACAACAAAGAATCCTGTCAAGTTTTGTGAAATTCCTCCAAAAATTGTGAGACGAGTTGATTTCAGAAGGTGAGCACCCTTCCCGGGGCGGACGGACATCACCACAACATAATCCCCCTTCGGGCCTTTCGGCCAGCAGGCGATTAAAACCATGATTATTACGGTTGAATTCTCAAAACTGGTTTATTAGACGGTGTGTGTTATTTTAGTATAACCGATAGGTTTATGTTAATGCACTCATTCTTATATTTTATTGTTTCTATAGTAACAGTATGACAATCCACATAATACAAGACTAGTAATAAATGTATAAATATATTGTTTAACAACAAAAAAAAATTTAAATCATTTGTGTGGTGAAGATTTTTGTTAGGAGACATTTATTTAATATTTCGAGAGCTTCAAGGAGTTTGAGAGAGAGAGAGAGAGAGGATTCTGCTGAGGGAATGACTGTCTTTCATGGCTATAACGAAAGTGATAACAGGAAATTGTTTCATGGAAGTTCCACAACATTAAATCTTATCTATAACTGTTCAAATGTGACGTCATTCAATAAGAATTTAAACACTAATTGCTGACACATCGCTGGGGTAAAACGCTCCAGACAGCTTTGTTTTTGTTTTGAAAGTGCGTGACCGCTACGCGCTAGCTTTCTCTGTGGCAAAACCTTCACAAATTCACTCCCAGTCATCATCTCAGACTTTTTCCTTCATCTACAGGTCATACACAGAGGCTTTTTTCCTTCCTTCCTCTGCCGCACACAAGATAGCCGATGCCGGTTCTGGTCCATTACAATGGAATAACCATACGAAAACAGAATGGATCGGTCAAAAGAATTTGAAATATTGATACTTTGACAAAATATCTTCAATTTCATGTTACAATTTAAGATTTATGGTCAAGGATGTCGATTGTTTTTGGAATATCGCTTGCATATAAAAAGGCGACTCGCTATTGCCGCAGAGGATTCTGGGAAGGGTGAACCAGCCCCTTTAACTCCTCTTAGACACTGAATATCAATGGGTGTTTCTGAATAATACAGATTCTGGGAAGATTGTGTATGCCATCAGTTTGTGGTGTCAAAAATAAGTTTAACAAGACGACAGGGTCATCACTATCTCCCGCCACGAGCATTTTATGAAGACCTCTTAACACTTACGCCCTTATAAGCCCATTGCTTTAATATTGGCTTATGATGTCGTAAGTGCTAGGACACCTTCACACAAAGTTTCACTGATGTACAGTGGATATAAAAAAAAGTGTACACACCCCATTAAAATGATCGGTTTTTCTGATGTAAAAAAATTAGACCACGATAAATCATTTCAAAACTTTTCCCACCTTTAATGTGACCTACAGTGCCTTGAAAAAGTATTCATACCCCTTGAACTTTTTCACATTTTTCCACCTTACAACCACAAACTTAAAATCTCAATAAAAAACTTGATAGACCAACACAGAGTAGCACATAATTGTGAAGTGAAACGAAAATGATAAATGGTCTTCAAAATTTTAAACAAATAAAAATCTGAAAAATGTGGTGTGCATTAGTATTCAGCCCCCTGTACTCTGATACCTCTAAATACAATCCAGTGCAATCAATTGCCTTCAGAAGTCATCTAATTAGTTAATAGAGTCCTACTGTGTGTAATTTACTCTCAGCATAAATACACTTGTTCTGTGAAGGCCTCAGTGGTTTGTTAGAGAACACTGAAGAACAAACAGCATCATGAAGACCAAAGAACTCACCAGACAGGTCAGGGATAAAGTTCTGGAGAAGTTTAAAGCAGAGTTAGGTTATAAAAAAAATATCCCAAGCTCTGAACATCTCAAGAAGCACTGTTCAATCCATCATTCAAAAATGGAAAAAGTATGGCACAACTGCAAACCTACCAAGACATGGCCGTCCACCTAAACTGACAGAGCGAGCAAGGAGAGCACTGGTCAGAGAAGCAGCCAAGAGGCCCATGATCACTCTGGAGGAGCTGCAGAAATCCACAGCTCAGGTGGGAGAATCTGTGCACAGGACAACTATAAGTCGTACACTCCACAAATCTGGCCTTTTTGGAAGAGTGGCAAGAAGAAAGCCATTGTTGAAAGACAGGCATAAGAAATCCCGTTTGCAGTTTGCCAGAAGCCATGTAGGGGGCACAGCAAACATGTGGAAGAAGGTGCTTTGGTCAGATGAGACCAAAGTTGAACTTTTTGGCCTAAATGCAAAGCGCTATGTGTGGCGGAAAACTAACACTGCTCATCACCCTGCACACACCATCCCCACTGTGAAACATGGTGGTGGCAGCATCATGCTATGGGGATGCTTTTCTTCAGCAGGGACAGGGAAGCTGGTCAGAGTTGATGGGAAGATGGATGGAGCTAAATACAGGGCAATCCTGGAAGAAAACCTGTTGGAGGCTGCAAAAGACTTGAGACTGGGAAGGAGATTCACCTTCCAGCAAGACAATGACCCTAAACATACAGCCAGAGCTACCATGGAACGGTTTAGATCAAAGAATATTCATGTGTTAGAATGGCCCAGTCAAAGTCCAGACCTAAATCCCATTGAGCATCTGTGGCAAGACTTGAAAATTGCTGTTCACAGACGCTCTCCATCCAATCTGGCTGAGCTTGAGCTATTTTGCAAAGAAGAATGGGCAAAAATTTCAGTGTCTAGATGTGCAAAGCTGGTAGAGACATACCACAAAAGACTTGCAGCTGTAATTGCAGCAAAAGGTGGCTCTACAAAGTATTGACGCGGGGGGCTGAATACTAATGCACACCACATTTTTCAGATTTTTATTTGCTTAAAATTTTGAAGACCATTTATCATTTTCGTTTCACTTCACAATTATGTGCTACTCTGTGTTGGTCTCTCACATAAAATCTCAATAAAATTTTTTTTTTAAGTTCGTGGTTGTAAGGTGGAAAAATGTGAAAAAGTTCAAGGGGTATGAATACTTTTTCAAGGCACTGTATAATCTGTACAGTTCAACTGAAAAACAAACAAACCTGTTAGGGGGGAAAACAAATAAAAAAAAATTAAAAACTACAATAAGCTGGTTGCATAAGTGTGCACACCCTTAAACTAATAGTTTGTTGAAGCAGCTTTTGATTTAATTACAGCAGTCAGTCTTTTTGGTTCGGAATCTATCAGCCTGCCACATCTAGACTTGGCAATATTTGGCCACTCTTCCTTGTAAAAGCGCTCCAAATCTGTCAGATTTTGAGGGAATCTCTTGTGCACAGCCCTCTTCAGGTCACCCCACAGATTTTCAATTGTATTTAGGTCTGGGCTCTGGCTGGGCTGTTCCAAAACTGTTTTGGGGTCATTGTCATGCTGAAAGATAAAACTCCTCTTCATCTTTCTAGCAGACACCTGAAGGTTTTGGGCCAAAATTGACTGGTATTTAGAACTGTTGATAATTCCCTCCACCTTGACTAAAGCCCCTGTTCCAGCTGAAGAAAAACAACCCCAAAACATGATGCTGCCACCACCATGCTTCACTGTGGGTATGGGGTTCTTTTGGTGATGCGCAGTGTTGTTTTTGTGCCAAACATACCTTTTGGAATTGTGGCCAAAAAGTTCAACCTTGGTTTCATCAGACCATAACACATTTTCCCACATGCTTTTGGGAGAGTTGATGTATTTTTATTTATTTTTTTAATTTAGCTGGGCCTGGATGTTTTTCTTTGACCCTACCTCATAGTCCAGACATATGGAGAATAGATAGTTTTCACATGACGTCACAGAGTTGGGGATTCCCTAATGGCAGCCATCTTGGGGGTCCAGCTTACCGTACGGGTGACTGAGCACACATTGTAACGTGCGAGTACAAAGTCTTCAAAAGAACCCAAGCAGGCTATTTAAAGCTAGCAATGGTGCACACCTGTTGTATTCACGGCTGTCGTAATAGGTCAGATGATGATGTCAAGCGGAGCTTTTATGGAATTCCCACTGTACGGGAGCATGAAGGCGAGCAAACAAACAAACTCAGCATACAAAGGAGAAATCTATGGCTTACGAGAATCAACCGCAAGGATTATCAGCCTTCCAAACACAGCAAAGTCTGCTCCGATCATTTTATAAGTGGTAAGTTGTTTAAATAAACAATCAATTGTGTTTAAGTTTGTTTTTGGAAACCAAAACATCGTGTAAACAATCTCTGGAGAATGCCTAACTGGAACCGCTGAGTGTACGTTTACATTGTAATGTACACTTAATATCGCTCGTGTGTCACGTTTCTATTTGAAACTTGTCACTTCACTCACGCAAGGGTCATTTTTGAAAAACATTTTAGGTCTATTCTGTATGATTTGATTTGTTTTTGGGATGCAAACAGCGCGCCTTTTGGCGGATGCCGCCTGAATCGCGCAGATCTGATTTTTTTTTTGGGGGGGCGTTGGAGTGTGATTGTAATTTCAAAGTAAATTCTGTATTAAAAATTACTAAATAAGCAAATCCGTTACAGTCCATGAAACAGGAAGTATAAGGATGAGAAAAAAAACAGTTTAAATCGGAAAGCTGCGCACATTTGCGCAGCCCGAGCGGTGTGCAGGACTGCACATATGTGCGCAGCTTTCCAATTTAAACTGTTTTTTTCTCATCCTTATACTTCCTGTTTCATGGACTGTAACGGATTTGCTTATTTAGTAATTTTAATACAGAATTTACTTTGAAATTATAATCAGACACTCCAACGCCCCCCCAAAAAAAAAAAAAAATCGGATCTGCGCGATTCAGGCGGCATCCGCCAAAAGGCGCGCTGTGAATATATAAAGTTGCATATATCAGACAGCCTTTAAAGTTTGATGAAGTCAGTTTCAGGCTTTGGCAGCCCTGCATAGTCACTTGAAAATGCATCTTTGTCCACTTCGTAGGGGTCAATTCCCCCAATCAAGGCCAGTTTGGCTGCATACCGTTGTCGTGAGATGTCGTCTAATGTATCTATATACTTCTGTTTGCTTGATTTTGCCGACATTGATCTTTATTTTAGAAAACTGACTATATAACTTCATAAATTCGTCCGAGATAACGTAGCCGGTAGTGGCGACGGTCCGTTTTGTTTGCCCCCCAAGATGGCGGCTGGGGGGGGCGTTCCCCGGAATGCCGTGACGTCAGTGAAAACTATCTATACAGGAGATTGTTATCACATGTAGTACACAACCAGTACTTGCCAGAAATTCCTGCAGCTCCTTCAGTGTTTCTGTAGGCCTCTCGGCAGCCTCCCTGACCAGTTTTCATCTTGCCTTTTCATCAATTTTGGAGGGACGTCCAGTTCTCGCTAATGTCACTGTTGTCCCAGATTTTCTCCACTTCTTTATGACTGTCTTCACTGTGCTCCATGGTATATCTAATGGCGTGGAAATGTTTTTGTCCCCTTCTCCTGACTGATACCTTTCAACAATGAGATCCCTTTGATGCTTTGTAAGCTTTCTGTGAACCCTGGCTTTTGCTGGAGGATGCAACTGAGGAAATGTCTGAACTTTATTTGGGGTTAATCAGTCATTTTATAATTGATGGCAGGTGTGAACCCAAAAAGACTGAATGTTGTAATTAAATCAAAAGGTGCGTCAACAAAAGTATTAGTTTAAGGGTGTGCACACTTATGTAACCAGCTTACTGTACGTTTTTTATTTATGTTTTTCCCCCTAACAAATTTGTTTGTTTTTCAATTGCATTGTACAGGTTATAGGTCACATTAAAGATGGGAAAAGTTTTGAAATTATTTATTGTAGTCTCTTTTTTTTAAATCAGAAAAACCGATCATTTTAACAGGGTGTGTAGACTTTTTATATCCACTGTAGCTCATGTACACTACCGTTCAAAAGTTTGGGGTCACTTTGAAATTTCCTTATTTTTGAAAGAAAAGCACTGTTCTTTTCAATGAAGATCACTTTAAACTAATCAGAAATACACTCTATAGAGTGCTTCGAGGTCAGCGCGAACCCAGCGACGGCCATATTGGAAGTCAAAGGTCGCTGTGTCAGTGCATTGTTGTTGTTCAGCGAAGCAAAAAGGGGTGACAATGCCGAATACGTGCGTCATTGTTGGCTGTAGTAGCCGGGGGGAAAAGGGTGGCAAAAGCTTCTACAGACTCCCTAAAGTCGTGACTAACCAGGGAATTGCAGCACAGGAGAAAAGCAAGCGGAGGAGACGACAGTGGCTGGCTGCCATTAACCGATCAAATTTAGGACAACTTGACTGTACCCGGATTTGTTCTGATCACTTTGTGACAGGTAGGTTAATATTGTCTTGAATTTCATAGTTACTAAAATAAATGTGATACAAACTTATCTTTTCTCTGTACTTTCAGCAATGATTAATGGATATATTTGTCACATTAGGTAGCTTATTTGTACTGCAGTGCATTGTTGCATCAAATGGCATTTAAGATCTAGGCCTAGTAATGTTTATGTCCACATGCTGTTAGTACAAGTTACATACTAGGCCTACATTTTATTCACTGACTAAAATAATTGATGATAATTATAATAGTTATAACACCGAAACATCGCGGACCCAACTGGACACAAATCTATCGTATGCTTCCATACTCTTGTAGTTCTGGAAATCTAGTTCACAAAATGGACTTGGGTGAAACACTAGATAGTTCACAAGATCTATGTATGTCACATGTGGCAACAAGCTGGGGTCAGCTTTCCATTCCTTCTCACTAACAGCGTATGGCTCTACATTCCCAATGAAACGTACCTTCTCAACATAACGCTCCCGTGCCTGCTTATCCAAACTTTCACAGTAGTGCTCCATCACTTCAGATGTCTAAATTCTTAAAAAATCCAAGCTTCTAAGCCCTCTAACGTGGAAACGAATCGGTGAATGTGTACTCTATGATGTGCACTCTATGCGCACTCTGGAGTGAGTGACTTCCAAGATGGCCGCGCAGACCACAGTGTTACTATTTTTAGCATCATCTCGGAGCACTCTACAGAGATCTTGCAGTCACGTGACCGGAAAGTACACAGCCGCCATCTTGTCGGTCAACAGCACAGCTGAATACTGCTGCACTCGTGTACAGAATGGATCAATTTCAACCGACGGACTACACGGCTCATTTTTCTAATGAACAGATAACTAGATATATGTCTAAAATAAACGATCTACAGATTATTGACCCTTATGGCTTTCCGGACGGAGTTTTCACGACCGTGTCAGTGGATATGGAACTGCCAGAGGTGGAATACCCGGACGTGTATAATTACCTCATTAACTTTCCCTCGCTGTTCAGTGGTGAAGCACTGCGTGCTTATAAATCTCTGGACAGTTATCTTTACAGAAATTCAGGATTTGTCAGCGACTCAGATGTGGCATCTTGTAAACAAGAAAATGATCCTCACTGGATGGGTAAGTCACTTAAGTATTGAGTATAGCACTGACCAGCCGATTATAGAATAGAATAAGGTAATTCCAGCTGCAATTTCAAATCGTCCGTCTTGTTTACCTGGCGTTGGAGAGGTAGAGGCTTAGCAGTGGAGGTTTGAGTGGCTGTTTTCTGAGCTTAGTCAACAGGCCGGCTCTGCAGCCTCGCTTTTGCTCCCGGCGCCGCCTCCTTAGCTTTGCTTCCAATAACAATCCACGGAGACCCCGCTGGTCTCACTATCTCGTCCAGAATGTTTTTTTTTTTTTTCTCGTCCGGAATGTTGTGCATGTGATGGAAATCGCTACAAACCGTCATTTTCTGCTGGAAACCAATGTCCAGTAAGTCCATACGGTTGTAGTGGATATTGAAGTCCGGTACAGACGAACAACACGCAAAAATACACACAAAAACAATAAAAAACGTGCACAGGTAGGGAGAGCTTGCAGCCGCAGCCGTTGTAGTAGAATTGTATATAGTAGGGTTTTCCAGAAGAAAAGGTAGAAGTAAACGCAGAAGTAGAATCAGAAGTAGAAGTAGAAGGCGGAATATGGCGTTTGACCGACACGATGGCGTCTGTCACAATCTGGATCGGCTGTGACGTCACATGCAAGTGCTCCATACATTGCTAATGTGGTAAATGACTATTCTAGCTGCAAATGTGTGGTTTTTGGTGCAATATCTCCATAGGTGTATAGAGGCCCATTTCCAGCAACTCTCACTCCAGTGTTCTAATGGTACAATGTGTTTGCTCATTGCCTCAGAAGGCTAATGGATGATTAGAAAACCTTTGTACAATCATGTTAGCACAGCTGAAAACAGTTGAGCTCTTTAGAGAAGCTATAAAACTGACCTTCCTTTGAGCAGATTGAGTTTCTGGAGCATCACATTTGTGGGGTCGATTAAATGCTCAAAATGGCCAGAAAAATGTCTCGACTATATTTTCTATTCATTTTACAACTTATGGTGGGAAATAAAAGTGTGACTTTTCATGGAAAACACAATTGTCTGGGTGAGCCCAAACTTTTGAACGGTAGTGTAGTTTCTGAGAAAACTTCTCCAGATTCGGTCCACTTGTACAAAGTCCAATAACGTAAATCAAGGGCCGTAACTCTGTAAATAATAATTTCTCGGAAATGATTTTCGAGCTCAACTTAGATCATGAATAGTAATATGGGTACGCAAAGTTTCATTGATGTCGCTTATGTAGTTTCTGAGAAAACGTGTCCAGACTGAAACGGACAGACGGATGGACTCCAAACCGATATCGCCCTGCACACTTCATGGTGGGGGATAATCATCATCATGTCTGGTATTAAATGATGAGAGGATGCCGTGATTACCAGATTTCCATTCGCTAGACAGTAACTGTTTGTTCTGGTATATTTTGTCATTAAATATATAAAATAATTGAGTATATAATGGCATGAGTTGAGGCCTCAGTACACCAGAACACCACCTGTGTTTACTTGTGAGGAGTTAAATGTAGCTGTTAAAGACTGGACAGGAGAAGAGTTTCCAAGCCATTTACTAACAAAAACATAAATTTAGCAATAGAATTTCCACTCAAAACGTGACAGTGGTGCGTAATATAATCTTTAGCCACTAGATATTCGCTAAATATCCACAGGAGGAGATGTTGTGGAATGCTAACACGCTATGAGTCATGGTTAGCTTCGAGCCGGCATCTTGGCTCACAGCAACGCCGCGAGCTCAGCACAGCCAGGCTGAAATCTGATTGGTCAACCGAGCTGTCAGCAGACATCACACGAGCGCTCTGATTGAACCGCTTCAGAGACTGGGCGGCCCATCTCCACGTGGGAGCAGGAAAATTACAATAACGTGCGAAAAAAATAAAAACCACCCGCATTCCGAGCGGTACCGCCCTGCTCTGCTCTCGGATTGGTTCATTAGAATCCCGCCACGCTGGCTGTCCAATCACGGCAGAGCTCGCGGGTGAGAAGTGACTAACCAATTGTATGGCAGGATGGTCGGATTTAACGCCCTACATTTCAGGAAGTGGTTTTGTGAATAAAGAGCAAGGCTGGGAATGGAGTTTATTTTCGAGGTTTTGATGAAATTGCTTCATTTAATTCATTGTTTAGTTTTATTAATCACTGGAGGATGAGATCAGCGTAAGGAAGAGGGTGTAATCTGTTCACTCGAGCTGTGTTTTCGCCTAAAGGTTGAATGAGTGTCATGAGAAAATGTCCAAAATAAACCCAGAATCAAACCTTTACAAACAAAACAGCAGCATTAGAATATAAATCATCACTGCTCGGATTCCTACAGCATGTCCTGCCCCTCCTTTATTTTAAACCAAAAACTCGTGCACACAGTAAATCAGACACGACATCTGATTTATATTAATTAACACTTCACAGGTCATTTAATACTGTAGCTTGTCGCATCATGTGAGTCCCTGCAGAGAGACGAGAGGATGGAAGTGAAATTGAGGACATACACCCTTATCTCTGATCCAGAATTTCAGCGTTCCATGATGTGATTTTATAGCTACGCTAAAAGACAGGGATAAAAGCATGCAGGTGGGAGTGAAATCTAATCTAATCTAATCTAATCCGGCTGGAAATCCAATAACAGGACAAAGGAAGTGATGCAGCGTTGTGACAGTGGATTAGTGATGCTCTCAGGGGTGATGGGGTTCCATATCAAGGAGACGGAGCTTCATCCCATGGCTTTTATACTCAGAGTGATCGGGTACTTAAATAAAGAGGAGACAGTGCACTACATGATGGTGTCGTTAATTAGAGAACCGCAGAACCCAGGCTCTGGAACCCTGTCCTCCTGCACCGTGCAGAACCAGGCTAGGCTTTAATCCATGTCTCGGTATAAATGAATGCATGGGCATTTTGCACTCACCAGTTCTCCTGCATCCATCGGATGGCTTCGTCCTCGTTGAACTGCCTCTCAAATTCGTACTCTTGCAAAGCGAGCACCGACATGATGCCTGCGCGCGACACACCGACCACTTCCGCTCTGATGTTCTGTGCGTGTGGCTGACTGTCCCTTTCTGCTTCTCTCTCTGTGTGTGTGTGTGCACGCCCTCTCTGGCTATGCTGTAATGCTTCTGTGTGTGTGTGTGTGCACGCCCTCTCTGACAATGCTGTAATGTGTGTGTGTGTGTTCAGTGTGTGTGCGCGCGCGCCCTCTCTGGCGATGCTGTAATGCTTCCGCTTTGCTTTGCAGGCTTGGCCGACCTTTGGCACACATTGACGCACGCGCTTTATTTTTCCAGGCGAAATATAAATCACAATTAATTAATTAATTAATTAATAAACACAGCCAGGGGCGCCGCCAGAAATTTTGGGCCCCATGAAAGATTAGAATTTTGGGCCCCCCAACTTTGCCCACCCTCGTCACAATTGCACTATTGCCATTATTTGACTTTTGATAGCCCATGGACCTTGAGTTTGTGACTTTATTATTACATTTTATGTATTAACCTACCAGGGACTAGATGAAAACTGGTCAGTGACTAATTCTGGTGCATTTACAATCACAAATGAAAATTCAAGATTTTGCCACATTGTGCTAGGACAATTGGTAGTGAAATGTGTGATGTGACCGCTAATAAATCATTTATGGGTTGTATTGCTGCTCACCTCCTTCTCCAAAGGGGGGTTCAGTGGTTTGGTAGGGCGGAGGTCCCCCTGAGGCTGAATCTGTGCATATTTAGGGCACCCCATTAGTTATGAAACTGGTTATTAGCACTAGTTATTAGCACCAGCATAACGTAATATTTCATCTTGTTTATCACACAAGTCAGTTCAGTTATTAAAATGGAAAAAATGTCACTGTACAAACTGTAAAAGTGTTCTCTTGATAGGCTAATCCAACCACGTTCATACTGTTCATTTACCATTCGCTAATATTTTGAACACACATGTGAGCGATAGCTACCTTTCTTTGGGAAAAACTGAGTGACCAGTTGCCTGCCTCTCCGGTCCCTCTCAGCTTTCAGCTGCCTTTCTTTACGTTTTTGACAGACACTCTTCATATTTAGCGATCATAGACTGTACGCACTCCACTGCTGGCTGGCTGGCTGCTGCACCGCGACACAGCAGCAAGCAATGTTGCCAGATATAGCTGACGTTTTCTAGCCCAAAATATGTTCAAAACCCGCCAAAAAACACTTGAAACCGCCCAATCTGGCAACACTGGCAGCAAGTAGCGTTGCACTGATCAGCACACAGATTTAACGCATCGCGCTTCTACCAGAACTGGACCGTACCATTTCGCAAAAGGGGGAGGGTTAAATGACAATATGTTGAAGAACTCAAGAAATGGAGATCTTGCAGTCACGTGACCGGAAAGTACACAACCGCCATCTTGTCGGTCAACAGCACCGCTGAATACTATTGCACTCATGTACAGAATGGATCAATTTCAACTGACGGACTACACGGCTCATTTTTCTAATGAACAGATAACTAGATATATGTCTAAAATAAACGACCTACAGATTAGTGACCCTTATGGCTTTCCGGACGGAGTTTTCACGACCGGATTTTGAACTGCCAGCGGAATACCCGGATGTGTATAATTACCTCATTAACTTTCCCTCGCTGTTCAGTGGTGAAGCACTGCGTGCTTATAAATCTCTGGAGAGTTATCTTTACAGAAATTCAGGATTTGTCAGCGACTCAGATGTGGCATCTTGTAAACAAGAATCCTCATTGGATGGGTAAGTCACTTAAGTATTACTAGTACTGATACTAGATGCACTGACCAGCCGATTATAGAATAGAATAAGGTAATTCCAGCTGTAATTCCAAATCATCCGTCTTGTTTACATGGATCTGGTGTTGGAGAGAGAGAGGCTTAGCAGTGGAGGTTTGAGTGGCTGTTTTCTGAGCTTAGTCAACAGGCCGGCTCTGCCTGCAGCCTCGCTTTTGCTTCCGCTCCTGGCGCTGCCTCCTTCGCTTTGCTTCCGATAACAATCCATGGAGACCCCGCTGGTCTCGCTGTCTCGTCCGGAATGTTTTTTTTTTTTTTCTTGTCCGGAATGTTGTGCATGCGATGGAAATCGCTACAAACCATCATTTTCTGCTGGAAACCAATGTCCAGTAAGTCCATACAGTTATAGTGGATATTGAAGTCCGGTACAGACGAACAACACGCAAAAATACACACAAAAACCATAAAAAACGTGCACAGGTAGGGAGAGCTTGTAGCCGCAGCCGTTGTAGTAGAATTGTATATAGTAGGGTTTTCCAGAAGAAAAGGTAGAAGTAAAAGCAGAAGTAGAACCAGAAGTAGAAGTAGAAGGCGGAATATGGCGTTTGACCGACAAGATGGCGTCTGTCACAATCTGGATCGGCTGTGACATCACATGCAAGTGCTCCATAGACAACCTTGTTCAATTAGCTCATTTTACCAGATGGAATATTGCATTGTTGTTATTTCAAAAGTCTTATTAAAATCATTAAAAGCACATTATCAGTCCCTTAAAGGGCCCCATGGCAGTGCTGGGCCCCTAGAATTGTTCTAACCTTTCCCCCCCTGGCGGCGCCCATGAATACAGCATCTTAATGCTGTCATCTTCTTACATGCAAACATTCTCTCTCACACACACACACACACACACACACACACACACACCAAGCATGAAAATATAATTTTCAAAACATTTCTAGATACAGTAGATAGAATACATTTTGTTTAATGCCTGGGAACTGACTAAAATATCAAAGGAACAACTAACTCATGGCCAACACCTAGATTAAAACACCCTGATTAAAATATGCACGATGCAAATTAGATTTGGTATCAGTGGGCATGTCTAGAGATGCTGGATAACCACTCCAACAGCACCTGAGCAAAACTGATGGAGATATTTTAATTTAAAAAAAAAATTTTTCCGGGCGGCACGGTGGTGTAGTGGTTAGCGCTGTCGCCTCACAGCAAGAAGGTCCGGGTTCAAGCCCCGTGGCCGGCGAGGGCCTTTCTGTGCGGAGTTTGCATGTTCTCCCCGTGTCCGCGTGGGTTTCCTCCGGGTGCTCCGGTTTCCCCCACAGTCCAAAGACATGCAGGTTAGGTTAACTGGTGACTCTAAATTGACCGTAAATGTGAGTGTGAATGGCACAGCTTGAAATTCGTGGTGGTCCGGTCGCCTGAGGCGACTTAATTTGTCATTTGGCAGGTAATTCCTGTCACTAGGCAGCCCGGCTGGCTAGTTGAAAATAAAAAATATATATGAAGCAAAGATTCAGACACACCATCAACTAAAGCCACCACATATTAAGTGCGTGCCGTGTCTGTGTTAATCGATGTGTTTATCGGCAGGACGGAAAATACCGAAAAATTCCGAATCATATCGTGTACGAGTCAGGCTGTTGTTTTTTTCACTACTGCGCATGCATATGGTATAACACATCTCATTGAATATCATTGAGTAATCACGTTATCAAATTCAATAGATGTGGCCACATTTTCACCCATTTAAACACGTGTTTTTGTTGTTTACATCTACATCTGCCAAAGCTATGTTGCGATGTGGAATTTTCTGAAAGGTGTACAGAAACCGCCAGAGACGGGGACAAAGCGACCTCGGTCTGAAGAAGAGAAAAAGGCCGTCGATAAAGCGTACGAGAAGGAGAAACGACAAAGGACTTATAAGCAAACGTGGGAGCAGGGTAGGCCTTGGCTGCGATATGATTTTTATGGAATAATTAATTTTTTTCAAGTTGATTCCTAGTCAATATGAAGCTCCTAATGCTTTCTCTCTCATAAATGGTTAAATACAGAAAGCATGTTGGACATATTTTGGGTGCTATAGTCATGATAGTCAGTATATTTGTTTTCAATACTCATACACCAAGTTGCCAAGTTTTCCAATATATTATTATTTGTTGATATTATATTATGGTGCTCTGTGGTGTTCTCATTTATGTATTTAACAACAGTATCAAAATCCTCGGGTCTTGAAATAAATGCACATTAGTCATGAACAATGGTAACGACTCTCTTTTGTGTTATTTTTGACAGAAGTAAAATTCATACATGAACAAATTTTGGCGAGTTGATTTTCTGTTTGGCGAGTTACTTTGGAAGGCAACTAGTCCAGCTGGCTGGTGAAAAAATATATGAATTTCTAGGCCTGAATGGTTGTCTGTGTCTATGTGTCAGCCCTGTGATGACCTGGCGACTTGTCCAGGGTGAACCCCGCCTTTCGCCCGTGGTCAGCTGGGATAGGCTCCAGCTTGCCTGCGACCCTGTAGAAAGCGGCTAGAGATAATGAGATGAGATGAAGGTATAGTCAGATATCCCGATCCACACTCCATATCATTTGTTGGTGGTAATGCACCATAACGTTGCTTGCCAACCACCATAAAATGCCAAGAACAGCAACAAGACCTGAGTCATATAGTAACTCTACATTCACACTGAGAAGTGAAAAGTTACTTGTGTTGCTTGTAAATTGTTTCTTGTGCGCATACAACAACTGCGAAGGTTGTCATTGTAGGCATGGCCTGTCCAGCGTTTTTAAAGCAGATACACAGAACCTTTATTTTTAAATAAATTTCTGAGTGGATAGTATCTCCATCCATGACTCTTGTATGCTGCATAAAAGAGAATTAAAAATATATATTTTTGAGCGTTAAAATAGACCACAAAGTTGGGATTCGAGCTGAGCCAGCCAGCCCTGAGTGCGTGACGTCACAGTGGGAACCGGTTTTAAGGCCGAGGCCTTTTAGAGCTATAGACCAAAGTCATATAAATAACAATTTATGGTGAAAGTAAGAAACACCGTTACCGACTTACTCAACTAAGACTGATTTGACTTCACTGATTGTGGGTTGACTCTCATTAAAACAGGATGGGTGTTATAACTTATGCAACATACATGTACATGCATGCATTTTCACTGATAAAATGTAAAAGGCAAATTAAATAATCAGGTGAACTGAGACAATCACATTCTGAAGCAAATTAAATAATCTTATACCGCTAACTTAAACACACAATAAAAGTTACATGGATTAATCTAAATGCAGGTAAACAACGAGTTGTTTTGTATCCAAATGAGAGTCGGAGCTTACCCGTCTGTGTTCTCGCTTCTTGAAGGCCGACCTTGTGGCCGATTTGTTTTGAAACAATCTGACTTTCAGTTGTTCGTTCAGTTCTCCGTTCATTCGCTTCTTCCATGTAAGGGCGAGATATTGCTGCCGAGGTGAGCATATCTAGTGGAGAAATCAGACGGCTGCTCCACTCATTCTCTATTTTCTCCATACTGAGTACTCCGCCATTACTGCTCGGCTCAGACAATTACTAAAACCCGGGACGGGACGGAATGTCACCGGTTTTAGCAACAACCGCAGGGAGGTCACTGCCTGAGCGATAATATGTCACATCCCGTCCCGTTCCGTCCCGGGTTTTAGCAACAACCCTCGGCTCACTCTCTGAACTGGTGCAACTGAACTTACTTTCCTTTTCTTGTAGTTTTCTTTTCCTTTAATTGTTGGTACTGCACCCTTTTTCAATCCGGGCTTATAGCCAACACTCCTCAACAGATCAGAGGTCTCGTACGAGCCTTCAGTAAAATGTGCAGAGCAGAAGAGAGACCACTTCGTAGGCACCCAATGTGCCTGTGAACTTCTCGCAAAACGTGTCCAAATCTTTGCAGTTTGAACATTCTTGGGCCATGAGTGCAACGTAAATCCACCTTCTGTTGTGTTGCTGCACCGGCCAGCAACACATCTGCGTGGCATGGTGATAAATTAGCTCAAAATGGAGGATCGGAGTTGCAGTCAGCTCTGTGTTTTAGTATAGCGGAAATGGCGATGAGACCAATAGACTTCCTGCTGTGACGTCACGGACGTCAAGGTCATTCACTCAGACCGCTACCTATATAAATCACTGTAATCATAAAAATTACTATATTAGATTTATTGTTCACACTTAAAACTATTCCTGTGGCATTCTTGAGGTCTCAAGGCATTTATAAACAAAAAACAACGCCATGGTTCTGCGTATCTCCTTTGAAAAATTATTCACAATATATTGTTCCAAAGCTGACTAGTGAAACACAAGCATTAATCAGTGTGAAGAGTATTCATTTAATTTATGTTACATATGCTCTGCTTTGATGTTTGATTAATTTAGCAACGGAAGCTAACTGCACTTGCTACATATGCTCACCAGAGATGCTGACCATCTCCATTACTTCCTAATAAAGCTTTGTTTTCCTTCCTAATATCTCAGGACACAGTTAATGAGATCACGTTAGGATTGCTCTGAGAGATTGTTCCAGACAATTGTTCGTCTTTGTCTCTTTACTACTAAATTCACACGTCAGTTGACATTGAAATTGTGGCTCTGTGTCACACTGGTACGTCAAAAATAAATAGTTGACTGTCTTTTTGTTGCTTATTTATATGAGTAGAGACAATTGACTGCTTCAAATATGGATGGGAAACCACGTAACACTCAAAATAGCAGCAGTATTACGTAAATACCACCCCTTCAGTAAGAACACTGCGGTCCTGATACTGTTTCTTGATGTAACACTGTATAATACTGTATAATACTTTATCATACTTTATTTTAATACTTTACTTGATCTTCAGTATGATGGTGCACTTGTGGCTAACTATCTTGCCAGCTAAATATTTGGATATTTAAATATTTCATTGATGGATTTATGTTTAGCTACACCACTTACAGACCCCCTGGTTAATATGCGATGTGTTACATAATCCCGCACTAGGTTCATCAAACATTTCCAACTTTTAATGAATAAAAATATTTTTACCTAATTTCAATCTAGCATCATGATAACAGATGACATTTTTGTCACCCGAGTTCAATATTGTTCACTTACTTGTATTGTAAACCCCTCCCACATGCAGCTTTTAAATCCATCGAGATATAAACGTTATATAGCTAGCTGCCCAGATGACTGCTGTCTCACAGTTGACACAAATGTGATTTTAGTATCAGTCTCTACTTAGTTACATGATCATTTTTTCCACAAAAGACTTATTTAGTGAAATACAAACTCACCACAACAACAACTATATTGTTCATCACAAATGCTAGTTATTAAACTAGCTAGCCTATCATTTAGCTAAAGTGTCTAAACATGTACAAGTACCAAATTGTTATCGATAGGTTGAAGCCACTTGGACTATTTTGTGACATCACAAGCTGAACTTGTACAAAGCCCCGCCACTAAATCAGTTTGATACAAAGGTACTGAGAAAGTCACTAATCAGTATTAGCATTGAAGTTTCTCATCAACACCGTAGCACTCAGGGAAACCTTTATTTATTTTTAATGAAATATTCTGACAATTTTTCAATAAGTTTCATCTACAAAGCCTGAGATGGGCACTGTATTAGTTTTCACATCCCCCAGCCCCATATGCTATGCTATGCTATGCTATGCTATGCTATGCGCTCCACCTTGCTGCAATGAATACTTTGTAAGCAATTCAACCAAGAAGAAGGGATGTGAATTTGGACACAATCTGCAACCATTAGGTTCTAAAGCCAGTATCTCACTGGGCTGCGACAGCTTGTGACAAATTGCGAACGTCATTTGCGAGAGAGTTTCAAAAGTGTCTTGAAACATTCGTGGGGCTTCTCAATTTCCTCGCATGAGTCGCAAAGTGTCGCTCCTTCATCGCTGAAATTTTGAACATGTTCAAAAAATTTGTGCGACAAAATTTCTCTCAAAATGGCGGCATGGTGGTGTAGTGGTTAGCGCTGTCGCCTCACAGCAAGAAGGTCCGGGTTCGAGCCCCGTGGCCGGCGAGGGCCTTTCTGTGTCCGCGTGGGTTTCCTCCGGGTGCTCCGGTTTCCCCCACAGTCCAAAGACATGCAGGTTAGGTTAACTGGTGACTCTAAATTGACCGTAGGTGTGAACAGGCCCGCTGACAGGGGGGGACAAATGGGTATGTTGTCCTGGGCCCAGGAATGGGGAGGGCCCAGAACTGGGCTCTCATGAAGTTGCGATTATTTTATTTCATTTCAAAATGTGTTGATTTGGGGGAGAAATGTGCTATATTTGCATTCAATAAATGATTTCTCAATCTTTTGCCTTTATTGTCTTTGAAAAAGGCGTCAGTAACCCCCTACCACCCCTAATGCAAAAATGGTTTGGTCTGACTCTTTGATTAAGGGGAAAAAAACGACATTGTTAATCATAGCGCTTCGACAATCAGCGTACGTGCCATTTGCCAACATGCACAAGTCAGGAGCAGGGCCAGTTCTGGAGGGGTAGCAACGGTAGCATTTGCACCCGGGACTGGTGTGGAGAGGGGCCCCAAAAATAAGATAAAACAAAGAGTTCTCTCTGTTCCTGAATAAGTGCATTACTGAGTGTCTCTGAGCAAAGGAGAGCCGGAAATGTATCAATTGTTGCCCTTCCCACGGGAATCATCGCGGGCTCGAGAGACGAGACCTGACGAGTTAGTTCGTTGGTAGCAGAACAAAATGTCTGGACACAAATCGAGTTTTCAGAAAAGGAAAGAAAATAAACGCAGGGTCGAAAATACAAGAAAGGAGGCAGAAAATGCAAAACGAGTATATACTTCTTGGCTTAGCCAAGACACGATGCATACAGTTTTAAGGTAGGACAAATGGTTACTTTTTAAGGCAGCCCGCCGTGGCTGCAGGCTTATTTATTATAGCCCATTTAGTTAAAATAGTTGATGTAAAATGTTTATAGTTATAGTTATGTGATGGTTGTCCTGATTTAGACTGGTGTGTGTGTGTGTGTTTTTTTTGGGGGGGGGTTGCGCGATGTTGCACCCGGGTCCAGATTAGGGCAGAACCGGCCCTGGTCAGGAGCAAAGAAAAGAAAAGAGAAAAAGAGAGGAAGAAACCAAGAGACTCAGGGGCTCACTGCATAAATATTTTAAAAAAGATTGGGATGATGCAGCAGGTACTAGCAAAGGCAGTGGGGCAGCTGAGCCAGGTAAGACACAGCCAACTTTTTCCAGCCCCGTAAAGTAACCCCAACCAAGGCACGCACGGCACGCAATTCATGTTACAAACGAGGGGAGAGCAAATCACACTGAACACCATATCAAACGCACAGGGCATTGAATCATTTCATAACCACAACGGCTTAATAACATTATGTTTCATAATGTGAATGTGAGTGTGAATGTGGGTGTGAATGTGAGTGTGAATGGTTGTCTGTGTCTATGTGTCAGCCCTGTGATGACCTGGCGACTTGTCCAGGGTGAACCCCGCCTTTCGCCTGTAGTCAGCTGGGATAGGCTCCAGCTCGCCTGCGACCCTGTAGAACAGGATAAAGCAGCTACAGACAATGAGATGCTATGAGATGAAAATTTCTCTCAAAATAGCCGCAAATGCGTCGCTGGTGTCGCAAAGCCGTCGCGAACCCTTCTCAAGTCAGTTTCCGTGAAGTGAGATACTGGCTGAAGTGCGATAACTGAATTCGCATATTTTATCGCAATTGTTGTGTCTCCAACTAGTCGCAGGCTGTCACAGCCCAGTGAGATACTGGCTTAAGGGTTAAAAAATGGAAAGATATGGCACTGCCATGACTCCACCTAAAGGAGTCCATCTGCCGAACCTCAGTGGCCAGATAAAGAGGAGATTAGACAGAGAAGGACCCAAGAGGACAAGAGTAACTCTTAACAGGAAGCTACCACCACCATGCTTCACAGTGGGCATGATGTTTGTTTAAGGTCAAAAGGTTACATTTTGGTCTCAATCAATGTAGAGAACCTTTTCTGGAACATGGCTTTTGGCAAATTCCAAGTAAGACATCATTTGATGAGCTACTCTTCCATAAAGCCCTTCTCAGCTCCTTCAGAGTTATGCTTGAAATCTTGGTTGCTTCTCTGACTAATCCCCTCTTTACCCAATCATTGACTTTTAGCAGAGGGCCTCCTCTAGACTTGTGCTTCTTTAGTATATTTTCCATTTTTGGTCCCGTACCATTGAGTGATCGGGTAGAGGAGTGCCAATTCACTGTGCAGAGCAACAGATGTCCTATAAAGGTACCTACGTAATTTTGTAGGTGGACCTGATAAAATCACAACGTGTTGCTAATAACCTTGCAGCTCTGTGGATGTAACAATGCAGTAGTTTGTCCAAAAGTTCAAGGAACGCTGTGGTGCAAGAAGCAAACAGCGGCCATTGCATCACTGGGATATGGCGTGTAAATACTTTATCTCTTCTTACTCACCAAGCTGTGTGCTAAAAATAAAATCCATCAGCACTGATCTCATTATCACGGTGATGGCTTGTATCACTGCTTCGTCCGTTTAAGTGCTGTCGCTGATATGTTACACAGGATGTTAAAAAGTTAAATGGCTAATAACAGGTCAGGGCGTGTCATATTGCTTTAAATCTCCAAAAAGGTTCTGGAGAGAAACATATTTCATGCAGCATAAATTCATGACAGCAGTGCTGTAAATATCACCAGGCACAAAAAATACAAGCCTGAAGGGTTTAAATTAGTAAATAATACTGAACCCGCAAAAATGACTTTGATATTGTATGTTTAAATTGATTATAGTGATTAAAGCTAGACGGCCTTTCGATTTCATAAAATCGGTGAAATTTAGTTCCGTCTGAAATGTGGTGATTGTGATATCTGTTTATTTCTGTAATATCTCACAAAATATCAGGCCATTCTGTGGCTGGGAAGTTATTTAATTTGAGGGGATTAAAGCTAATAATGTGCATGAAATCGCTCGCTTGGCGCAGTCAAGCAGACAGAGGAAGTCCGTGTGCGCATGTGCAGGTTTACCTTCTTCTTCTTTTGGGTTTTACGGCAGCTGGCATCCACAGTGTTGCATTACTGCCATCTACAGGTTTCCCTTTGAGCGTGCACTGACAGTTCCATCATTCTGTCGCTAAACGAACAGCTGATCACACCGAGGTGCTCGCTGAGCGCCCATATTTATTAGCTTGGTCCTGCGTTTCCTTTCCTTCATATATAACATAACGTCTTTTCTTCTCGCTTTCCGTTACTGTAGTCGCTCTTTCACGTTTCATTCACACACTCACGTCCTCCATTTTTCTCTCCTGTTTCAAATTTGAATCCCACAATGCCTTGAATGAACGGGGAAAGCCCACCACGTGATGCATGACGTAGTATCTTGAATTGGGTCATGGGGAAGCAGGAAACAATAGCAGAGAATTTAGGGCCATGTGGCCTGAAATTCATTAATTGTTCTCATCTCGTCTTCTTCCGCTTATCCAGGGCCGGGTCGCGGAGGCAGCAGTCTGAGCATGGAAGCCCAAACTTCCCTTTCCCCAGACACCTCGGCCAGCTCCTCGGGAAGAACACCGAGGCATTCCCAGGCCAGCTGAGAGACATAGTCCCTCCAGCGCGTCCTGGGTCATGCCTGGAACACCTCCCCAGGGAGGTGTCCAGGAGGCATCCGGAAGAGACACCTGAGCCACCTCAGCTGATTCCTCTCGATGTGGAGGAGCAGCGGCTCTACTCCGAGCTCCTCCCGAGTGACTGGGCTTCTCACCCTATCTCTAAGGGAGCACCCAGCCACCCTACAAAGGAAACTCATTTCAGCCGCTTGTATCCACGATCTTGTTCTTTCGGTCATTACCCAAAGCTCATGACCATAGGTGAGAGTTGGAATGTAGATCGACCGGTAAATCGAGAGCTTCGCCTTTTGGCTCAGCTCCTTCTTCACCACAACGGACTGGTAAAGCAACCGCATCACTGCGGAGGCCACACCGATCCACCTGTTGATCTCACGCTCTATCCTTCCCTCACTTGTGAACAAGATCCCGAGATACTTAAACTCCTTCACTTGAGGCAGGACTTCTCCACCAACCTGGAGAGGGCAAGCCACCCTTTTCTGGTCGAGAACAACGGCCTCGAACTTGGAGGTGCTGATTCTCATCCCAGCCGCTTCACACTCGACTGCAAACCGCCCTAGTGCATGCTGAAGGTCCTGGTTTGAAGAAGCCAACAGGACAACATCATCTGCAAAAAGCAGAGATGAAATCCTGTGGTTCCCAAACAGGATTCCCTCTGGCCCCTGGCTGTGCCTAGAAATTCTCATCTCATATCTCATCTCATCTCATCTCATCTCATTATCTCTAGCCGCTTTATCCTGTTCTACAGGGTCGCAGGCAAGCTGGAGCCTATCCCAGCTGACTACGGGCGAAGGCGGGGTACACCCTGGACAAGTCGCCAAGTCATCACAGGGCTGACGCATAGACACAGTCAACCATTCACACTCACATTCACACCTACGCTCAATTTAGAGTCACCAGTTAACCTAACCTGCATGTCTTTGGACTGTGGGGGAAACCGGAGCACCCGGAGGAAACCCACGCGGACACGGGGAGAACATGCAAACTCCACACAGAAAGGCCCTCGCCGGCCACGGGGCTCGAACCTGGACCTTCTTGCTGTGAGGCGACAGCACTAACCACTACACCACCGTGCCACCCCCTAGAAATTCTGTCCATAAAAATTATGAACAGAACTGGTGACAAAGGGCAGCCCTGCCAGAGTCCAACATGCACTGAGAACAGGTCTGACTTACTGCCGGCAAGGCGAACCAGACTCCTGCTCCATTCGTACAGGGACCGGACAGCCCTTGGCAAAGAGCCCCGAACCCCATACTCCTGAAGCACCCCCCACAGAATACCACGAGGGACATGGTTGAATGCCTTCTTCAGATCCACAAAGCACATGTGGACTGGTTGTGCAAACTCCCATGAACCCTCGAGCACCCTATGAAGGGTATAGAGCTGGTCCAGTGTTCCGCGACCAGGACAAAAACCGCATTGTTCCTCCTGGATCCAAGGTTCGACTATTGGCCAAATTCTCCTCTCCAGTACCCTGGAGTAAACCTTCCCGGGGAGGCTGAGAAGTGTGATTCCCCTATAATTGGAGCACACTCTCCGGTCCCCTTTCTTAAAACGAGGGACCACCACCCCAGTCTGCCACTCTAGAGGCACTGTCCCCGACCGCCACGCGATGTTGCAGAGGCGTGTCAGCCAAGACAGCCCCACAACATCCAGAGACTTGACATGGAATGTCATTAATTGTTCTATTAAAAAAAAAACACTAATACAATTGAAAATCTGTGATTTGAATTCAGTAGCTTTCGGTCACTAAACAAAAATAATTGGGTGTCGGGGAAAATTCTTTTTATGACCTACACTTGAAAAATCTGAAAGGCAGTCTACCTTTAAATTTTAATGTGCTCATTTTAATATGTTATCGTTTCCATAGTAACAGCTCATTCATAGGGACTTACACAGCAAATGCTCCATATAAACAAATTTTAAAATGTGTAATCATTTATGTGGTGAAGATTTCTGAGACAGTAAGGAGAAATGTGTTTGTTTAATGTTTCTGGAAGGAGTCTCCAGTGTCAGCGCTGCGTAACAGGTGAAGCTGGAACTGTTGGTTTTCTGACATCTTCAGGAGAGAAGAGTTTATACTTGCAGTTTCTTGGTAACGTGACAAGCTGTGTGAGGTTTTTTTGTCTAATTAACTTGAAGAGAGAGAAGAAAAAGAGGCTGGTGAGGAAACGACTGTTTACAGCTGCTATAACGTAAATGACAACATGAACTAACTTCCTGTTCTCAGAAACCCTTGGGTTGGTAACAGAACTCCACTTCATCACATCACCCTGCCATGTCTTATTCCTTACTAATAATACATTTATTGAGATCTTTATATCTCGTATACATCACATTTCCTATTTATATGAGATCAGCATTCATGTGCTCACTCTTTAGCAACAACAACTGTAATAAATTCATCCCATGAAAGTTTGTGTTTTTATTCAAAGAACTGACTGAACTCAGCCACGCCCGCTCCTGGTGACGGTTGCTGTGTAGATCAACCATCTGAATAATGGACTGTGAAGTCACTGAGCTAGACAGGTATCAAACAACACAATAAATGAGTTCTGAGGATCATGAAAGGTTCCATGGAAATGCTACTGCCTTGAGTTTAGTTAACTTACTTCAGCTACTTATTAAAGTCATTGCATAAAGTTAGCAAACCTTAAAAAAAATTACCATTAAAATTGAAACAAAACTGAACTAGTTGTGTCACACCACCTTTACGCGAGCATTCATTTCAAAAGAAAACAAAGACTTTGATGATTTTAGCAAAGACGAACTAGCTAGCATGAATAACACATGAATTTTTCCACAAAGCCAACATGTTTGTTGTTGTTTATTCTTCCTTACAGCAAAATTTTCATTTCTGGGGGCTTCCAGTGGATCAGTTAAAATCAGAGAGCGAATGTTTGTGTGATAATTAGCAGCCATGTACACCGATGTTAAAATGCGAAGGTTCCATGTACGGAAACTGTGTGCAGGTTGGCAGGGCTGCTTGAAGCGTGCCAGCTACTACATCTCATCTCATTATCTGTAGCCGCTTGATCCTGTTCTACAGGGTCTCAGGCAAGCTGGAGCCTATCCCAGCTGACTACGGGTGAAAGGCGGGGTTCACCCTGGACAAGTCGCCAGGTCATCACAGGGCTGACACATAGACACAGACAACCATTCACACTCACATTCACACCTACGCTCAATTTAGAGTCACCAGTTAACCTAACCTGCATGTCTTTGGACTGTGGGGGAAACCGGAGCACCCGGAGGAAACCCACGCGGACACGGGGAGAACATGCAAACTCCGCACAGAAAGGCCCTCGCCGGCCACGGGGCTCGAACCCGGACCTTCTTGCTGTGAGGCGACAGCGCTAACCACTACGCCACCGTGCTGCCCCTGAGTGTAATATAATGTAATAAAGTATTTGTTCCAATTTTTCATAAATTCACAGGAAGACGGTCTGGGAGGAGATGAATGAATCACCAGAGATGAAATCAGTCCATTGTGTGTTCCTGTAACAGTATAAAATAATTTGACCCGAGCATTTCTTCATTTAATTTGTTAACGTCTGTTGAAATGGTAACAAAGTACAACATACTGTACATGCTGCTGTTTTATGACCTTAGGTCTTCATGGGGAAATGTTTGGATTATGATATAATTTCTGATAAACCTTCAGTATCATAAAATCAATCAGCCAGCGTGGCATACAGTATTGGATCTCAGGACACCATGTGACAGCTATAATGCCAACCGCAGAATCATTTATTTACAGACAAACTAAAGATAAAACCTTGTGCTAAAGTTTACACCAGGATTCTGAAATCACTGCTGAACGGCAAGTCATTTTTCTGGCTTATTTTATTTCCTGTTATCATGCAAAAATATTCGTATTCTTGCTCAAAACCACATACAAGGGTGAGCCAAAAAGTTCTAAGACAGATGTTATAATTTCAAAAGGAATTCAAAAGAATAAAAAAAAGGAATCCAAAGAAGGAATTCTCTGATGGAAACGTCACTTGCAGAAGTGTTTATACTTAAATAGAGGATATGTAGAGAAATAGCTTTGTTATTTTCATAAATAAAGATTTCTTTCAATTTGTCTTAGAACTTTTTGACTAACCCTCATACACTGGACTACATGACCCATCATGTCACATGATCACCCACATCTGTCCCATCGTGTCCTGTTATGCAGTGTATTTATTCATGTTTACCACAATGTTAGATTGTCTAGCTTCTGCTGTGTCTTATCCATGCTCACGTTCATTACATTCTGCAACAGGTTCTATGCTCCTAATAAAAGTCTTGTTTTGTTTCTCCGTGTGTGTTTTACTTTGTATTAAAAATGTCTGCACTTGCATCCACCTTTTCCTACAACTCCTGACAGAAAGCAAGACTATAAAATGGATGCAGCAGAATTTTAGCCAGTGTATGCAGGGCCAGATTACGGAGAACCAGAAGGTACTTGTAGCTAACCAGGGGCCGTATTCACAAAGAATTTTATCTTAACGTTAGGAGTACTCCTAAATCGCACTAAAAGTTTTTATGTAGGAGTTGTTTCTTAAAAGTAATTCACGAAGCCACTGAGACCTACTTTTAGTTAAGAAAACTGTGAACTCTTAGTTTAAGAGTAACTCTTTGTTGCTATGGATGACGTCAACTCACATGCACGAGCTTAGACGCAATGACAACGGTGATTGGTTGTTGAGTGACAGGGCGGCTCATTGGAAAGTCATACGTAATGCATCAAGTGAAAATAAGGAAATAGTCTTCAAAGCTGGATGAGAGCCTATGAAAAGATAATGGATAGAGAAATACATGTATGAAGAGAATTAAGTGCAAACCCAAAAATGATGCTTTTGACAAATAAAAATAAGAAGATTGTGGTGTGTAAATTGTCAAGGGAATAAAAGTGCCTTTTGCCTTGTTAGTTGTTCACGTAGGCCACTTATTCAATAGGACAATTATCCAATTTAGGACAATATGTTGCATACTTTAAATGTCAGCACGCACGGAACCCAAATTTGTTTTCCATAATGGATGAAACAGGGCGGCATGGTGGTGTAATGGTTAGCGCTGTCGCCTCACAGCAAGAGGGTCCTGGGTTCGGGCCCCGGGGCCGGCGAGGGCCTTTCTGTGTGGAGTTTGCATGTTCTCCCCGTGTCCGCGTGGCTTTCCTCCGGGTGCTCCGGTTTCCCCCACAGTCCAAAGACATGCAGGTTAGGCTAACTGGTGACTCTAAATTGAGCGTAGGTGTGAATGTGAGTGTGAATGTGAATGGTTGTCTGTGTCTATGTGTCAGCCCTGTGATGACCTGGCGACTTGTCCAGGGTGTACCCCGCCTTTCGCCCGTAGTCAGCTGGGATAGGATCCAGCTTGCCTGCGACCCTGTAGAAGGATAAAGCGGCTACAGATAATGAGATGAGATGAGATGAGATAATGGATGAAACATCTAGACGGAAACGAAAACCCAGTTGGTCCCAGGACCAGTTGCTGCTCCTGGCCCAGTTGGTGCTTGAATGCAAAGCAATAATAAAACGAAAATTTGGCTCCGGGGTAACAAGCAAAACTAAGAGGGATGCATGGGAAAGTGTCTCGTTCAATATGAATGCTGTGTTCCCCGGAGTCTCCCGCACAGCAGACGACTGTGAAAAGAGATGGTATTCGCTGCAATCTCATTCGAGGACTGAGATTGCAGCCTACAAACGAGCCATCAGTAAAACAGGTAGGAATTAGCATTGCTTATTTAGCCTACCATGCAATTTACAAAAGCTAAATGCAACATAATATTTATGTTTAGGTTCTTGGTAGACTCTTTTATCCAAAGTGCTATAGTGATATGAAGATGTTTATGTGAGGTAGGCTGCTTTGCATGTCATTGAAATATTCTATGCATATTTTAGGAGAAGGCTCAACACCAAAGCCTCTGTCCCCAGTTACATCAGTGGTGTACAGCGTGCTGCGGTCAGATACAAGCATCACTGGTACTGAGGGTGCTGCTGACCCAGCAATGCAGTTATTGTTACAGATCGAGGTGTAAGCATTGTGCAATAATCAGACACTGAAATGTATGCATAGTGATATTTAATGAAAGAGTAAACAACACCCAGCTCCCAAAAATGTGCTCACAAAGTTATCCTAATAACAATATCTCCTCCCTAGGGCACAGGAGGATCAACACCCAGAAGATCCTCCTCTTCCTCTCCCACGACCTCCTCTTCCTCTCCCACCTCCTCCTCCTCGTCTCCCATGTCCTCTTCCATCTCCTCCACGCACTCTTCCTCTTCCAGCTGCAGCGTCTCCCTCCAGTGGGCCTCTGTCTCCTCCTGCCACCCCTCTCCTTCCTGCTGCAGGTGCCAGTTCCTCACCCCTGATGGAAAAAAAATGAAGATGGAAATACGCGTGCTTGGAAGGCAAAAGAAGGTTTTGAAGGAAAAAGAGAGGCTCTTGAAATTAAAGAGCAAATATTACACATTGCTAATAGACAAGATGAAAAATGACACCAAATAAATGACCCAGGATGAAATGTTTTGCTGTTTTTTTCTTACCAGTGTGTATTCACAAAGTGATCCCTGTATGCCAGTCCACTTTGTTCCACTTCATCCAAGTTTACCACATTTTCATTGCCATCATCATCATCATTGTTGTCGTCATTGTCATCATCACTATCCTCCGGCTGTGGGATCTTCCTTTGCCAGCAGAGGTTGTGAAGAATACCACACACAGTTAATACTCTGCTGGCTCTCTCTGGGCTGAGTCTTATTTCACTGTGTAGTACATGAAGTCTGCGTTTCATTTGGCCTGTTCCTCTCTCCACAACACTGCGTGTCCTTTTGTGTGCTCTAACATACACCAAGAAAACAGTAAACATTGTTAAATGTGTGTGCAGTCTTTAAGTCATGATATGGAATTGTATGAATTGTAAATAGCCTTAATACTGAACAGTCATGACAACCTTACCTGTTATAACTTACTGTAACTGTGGTCCCAGCTGTGGATCGAGGTAAGGAGTCAGTAGCCGCCTTTTGCATGGATATCCACTGTCCCCCAGCAAATGACATCCAGCTGGTACGTGGTGCCCCTCGAAAAGCTGCCTCAAACCACTCTCCATCAATATTCTTGAATCGTGTGTTGATCCGGGCCATTTCGCAATAATGTCCAGTATGGTGTAACGTGAGTCAAAGACAATTTGTGTATTTATTGAATGGAATTTTTTGCGATTGACAAAGACGTATTCATCCTGAGAAGGCGCAATTATTCTTATACAGTGGTGCTTGAAAGTTTGTGAACCCTTTAGAATTTTCTATATTTCTGCATAAATATGACCTAAAGCATCATCAGATTTTCACACAAGTCCTAAAAGGAGATAAGGAGAACCCAGATAAATAAATGAGACAAAAATATTATACTTGGTCATTTATTTATTGAGGAAAATGATCCAATATTACATATCTGTGAGTGGCAAAAGTATGTGACCCTTTGCTTTCAGTATCTGGTGTGACCCCCTTGTGCAGCAATAACTGCAACTAAACATTTCCGGTAACTGTTGATCAGTCCTGCACACCGGCTTGGAGGAATTTTAGCCCGTTCCTCCGTACAGAACAGCTTCAACTCTGGGATGTTGGTGGGTTTCCTCACATGAACTGCTCGCTTAAGGTCTTTCAACAACAGTTCCATTGGATTAAGGTCAGGACTTTGACTTGGCCATTCCAAAACATTAACTTTCTTCTTCTTTAACCATTCTTTGGTAGAACGACTTGTGTGCTTAGGGTCGTTGTCTTGCTGCATGACCCACCTTCTCTTGAGATTCAGTTCATGGACAGATGTCCTGACATTTTCCTTTAGAATTCACTGGTATAATTCAGAATTCATTGTTCCATCAATGATGGCAAGCCGTCCTGACCCAGATGCAGCAAAACAGGCCCAAACCGTGATACTACCACCACCATGTTTCACAGATGGGATAAGGTTCTTATGCTGGAATGCAGTGTTTTCCTTTCTCTAAACATAAGACTTCTCATTTAAACCAAAAAGTTATATTTTGGTCTCATCCATCCACAAAACATTTTTCCAATAGCCTTCTGGCTTGTCCATGTGATCTTTAGCAAACTGCAGACGAGCAGTAATGTTCTTTTTGGAGAGCAGCGGCTTTCTCCTTGCAACTTTGCCATGCACACCATTGTTGTTCAGTGTTCTCCTGATGGTGGACTCATGAACATTAACATTAGCCAATGTGAGAGAGGCCTTCAGTTGCTTAGAAGTTACCCTGGGGTCCTTTGTGACATCGCCGACTATTACACGCCTTGCTCTTGGAGTGATCTTTGTTGGTCGACCACTCCTGGGGAGGGTAACAATGGTCTTGAATTTCCTCCATTTGTACACAATCTGTCTGACTGTGGATTGGTGGAGTCCAAACTCTTTAGAAATGGTTTTGTAACCTTTTCCAGCCTGATGAGCATCAACAATGCTTTTTCTGAGGTCCTCAGAAATCTCCTTTGTTCGTGCCATGATACACTTCCACAAACATGTGTTGTGAAGATCAGACTTTGATAGATCCCTGTTCTTTAAATAAAACAGGGTGCCCACTCACACCTGATTGTCATCCCATTGATTGAAAACACCTGACTCTAATTTCACCTTCAAATTAACTGCTAATCCTAGAGGTTCACATACTTTTGCCACTCTCAGATATGTAATATTGGATCATTTTCCTCAATAAATAAATGACCAAGTATAATATTTTTGTCTCATTTGTTTAACTGGGTTCTCTTTATCTACTTTTAGGACTTGTGTGAAAATCTGATGATGTTTTATGTCATATTTATGCAGAAATATAGAAAATTCTAAAGGGTTCACAAACTTTCAAGCACCACTGTATGTGTCCATAGGTGCCAACTTCATGTCAACATTGGGGGGTCAGAATTATGTTCTTGCACCGTGACGTCATGACGTCAGCAGTGTATGTAGTTGAATATCAAAGACTCAGTTGTAAGTCATTTTCATTCATTACTATTCACCGTTGCAAGTGGGAAGTGCCCATTTTAACGATAACTTATTATGATGCATTAAAAAAATCTCACGACTTTAAACATTGTATGAAACACAATTTATTCAATAAACAAATTTAGTTTAATGCAATTTTCTTTGAGATGAATTCGGCAGACAACTGACAAGAATAGTGCAAAAAAAACCGTGCACCATACTCCATAAAAAGGCTTAAGCGCGTTAAACTCATATATCCACATCGGCTTTAACACAGACTTTAGTGTCCAAATTCTGCACAACATGATCACCTTCATTGCTGGTGGCTGCCGGCCTATTGGTTCGGATAATCCACTTGTCCATTTTGCTTCATTTCTATGTTCACTGTTCAGTGAAAACGGTTGCGGGAGGCCACACAGAACTTTTCGCCTCAGTAGTGCTGCCTTGGTTGCTACGCAATGAACCATTTTATTTATGTTTTTTTTTTTTTTGCCTGGGCCGTGTAGGCCTAGTGCTACGCAGTGTAAATTTTGCGGAGTGCAACCTGTCACTCACTCACTGCCAACCATTGGAATATTGCAAGTGGAAAAGGGGGCGGGTCATGTCCGATCATAACATTTTAGGTGACGTTTCTATAGATTACTTATTTTGCATTCAAAGCTAGGCTATTATTTGTTTAGTTGGTTTCAATCATCAATTAACATGAATTCATCTGTACTGTTTACTACTTTTTCACGTTTCATTATTGGGGTGTTTTTGCCCCCCCAACTTTATCTTTGGGGGGGTCAAAAAGGCCCGTGCCCCCCCGCAGATGGCGCCAGTGTATGCGTCCCATCAATGGCACCGATCACACCGGGCATACCTGCGATCTCCATAAAGTTGCCTTTGATCCTTTGTTGATGGCGATGGTCTAAAGGGAACCGGATAAACTGACGGATTATATGGGGTCTACAGAGCACGTTGATGGTTTGATTGATGGAACGGCTTACTGATGGCTGTGATGGTCCTAAATTATCCGCGTTGCAGAGCTGCATTTTCCCCGTAGCCAAATACCAGAGTGTTGACAAACACTTCAACTCCGGAGTTATCGGGTTGTTTCGGTTGATTGGGGATGTTATTGCATCCCTCACCAACTCAACTACAACTTCTATCCCTTCACGATCCATTCGGTATCTTTTTAATAATTCTCTATCATCTAACGTCTCTAAAACATTGCATCGTGGAATGACAGCAGCCATTTTAGGATTTTTTGTGAATAGGTCTTAGTGAGTTAGGAGTCCTCTGGGCAACTTCTAAGCTCTCCCAGACTTAAGTGCTGCTTTTAGGCCTAAAATGTTTTGTGAATAACTCTTCATCTCATCTCATTATCTGTAGCCGCTTTATCCTGTTCTACAGGGTCGCAGGCGAGCTGGATCCTATCCCAGCTGACTACGGGTGAAAGGCGGGGTACACCCTGGACAAGTCGCCAGGTCATCACAGGGCTGACACATAGACACAGACAACCATTCACACTCACATTCACACCTACGGCCAATTTAGAGTCACCAGTTAACCTAACCTGCATGTCTTTGGACTGTGGGGGAAACCGGAGCACCCGGAGGAAACCCACGCGGACACGGGGAGAACATGCAAACTCCACACAGAAAGGCCCTCGCCGGCCACGGGGCTCGAACCCGGACCTTCTTGCTGTGAGGCGACAGCGCTAACCACTACACCACCGTGCCGCCATGAATAACTCTTATTTTTAAAAATTAGGAGACCTAAAGTTACATCTGACACGCCCATTATTTTTAGGAGTTTCTCCTAAATTCGCCTGTTAGGAGCTACTTTTAGCCTTAAGATTCTTTGTGAATACGGCCCCAGATCAATGCCTATCTGCCTGGCCTTGTCTGACCTTCTCTTGGCCTGGCTCCCCTATGAGCGTGTGTATGCTTGTGTGTGTGTGTGTGTGTGTGTGTGTGTCGGCTGATCCTACATGAGCAAACATAGACAGCGACCTTACAGCTGCGCTTGTACCACACACAGTTTGAGCAAGAGGCCAACGGGGTTAGCTAACAAGCCACGAGTGAGTGAGAAGCTGAGAGGGTTTGCATGTTCTCTCCTTGTGTCTGTGTGGGTTTCCTCTGGATCTCCAGTTTCCTCCCACAGTCCAAAGGCATGTGGATTCGGTTAACTGGCGACTCTAAATCCACCAGAGGTGTGAGTGTGATGGTTGTTCATCTCTGTGTAGCCCTGTGATAGATTGGTGACCTGCCCAGGGTGAAGGGTGAACTCCGCCCCTCACCTGGAGTCAGCTGGGATTTGCTCGAGCTTCCCCCATGACCCGCAATGGATTAGTGGAATAGATAATGGATGGATGGATGGATGGATTTCTCATCAACTGTTATACTTTTGCATAGAAATCTGTAATATTTATGGACACTTAAAAGTAGACGGCCTTTAAATTTCATAAAATCAGTGAAATTTAGTTCCGTCTGAAATGTGGTGATTGTGATATCTGTTTATTTCTGTAATATCTCACAAAATATCAGGCCATTCTGTGGCTGGGAAGTTATTTAATTTGAGGGGATTAAAGCTAATAATGTGCATGAAATCGCTCGCTTGGCGCAGTCAAGCAGACAGAGGAAGTCCGTGTGCGCATGCGCAGGTTTACCTTCTTCTTCTTCTTCTTTTGGGTTTTACGGCAGCTGGCATCCACAGTGTTGCATTACTGCCATCTACAGGTTTCCCTTTGAGCGTGCACTGACAGTTCCATCATTCTGTTGCTAAACGAACAGCTGATCACACCGAGGTGCTCGCTGAGCGCCCATATTTATTAGTTTGGTCCTGCGTTTCCTTTCCTTCGTATATAACATAACGTCTTTTCTTCTTGCTTTCTTTCTGTTACTGTAGTCGCTCTTTCACGTTTCATTCGCACACTCACGTCCTCCATTTTTCTCTCCTGTTTCAAATTTGTATCCCACAATGCCTTGCGTGAACGGGGAAAGCCCACCACGTGATGCATGATGTAGTATCTTGAATTGGGTCATGGTGAAGCAGGAAAAAATAGCAGAGAATTTAGGGCCATGTGGAGATAAATTCATTCATTGTTCTATTTAAAAATAAAACTAATAAAATTGGAAGTCTGTGATTTGAATTCAGTAGATTTCGGTCACTAAACAAAAATAATTGGGTGTCGGGAAAATTCTTTTCATGACCTACACTTGAAAAATCTGAAAGTCAGTACAGCTTTAAGTGAAACATGAGGAGAAATGTTATGAAATAAAAAAAAAAGTTTGAGGTCAATTTAAGCACAAAGACATTTCAGGACTTTTTCATCACCTTTTTTTTAGTCATCTTTACCAAAGGTGTCAATATTTCTGGAGCTGACTGTAAATGAAATGTACTTCATGTACATCAGTTGGGTGTAAATGTAGGAAAACTATCCTCATCTCATTATCTGTAGCCGCTTTATCCTGTTCTACAGGGTCGCAGGCGAGCTGGAGCCTATCCCAGCTGACTACGGGTGAAAGGCGGGGTTCACCCTGGACAAGTCGCCAGGTCATCACAGGGCTGACACATAGACACAGACAACCATTCACACTCACATTCACACCTACGCTCAATTTAGAGTCACCAGTTAACCTAACCTGCATGTCTTTGGACTGTGGGGGAAACCGGAGCACCCGGAGGAAACCCACGCGGACACGGGGAGAACATGCAAACTCCGCACAGAAAGGCCCTCGCCGGCCACGGGGCTCGAACCCGGACCTTCTTGTTATGAGGCGACAGAGCTAACCACTACACCACCGTGCCGCCGGTAGATGATGGTAACTTATTTTATTTCATGGATGGATGAATGAAATCTTGACTGTTTTTTAAAGAAAGTCTATAGTTATTGCTGTTCTAAACATTATTACCAGTATATTAAGGCTTTAGTTTTGATTTGTTTACATTAAATAATGTTAATTTTTCTTTCTTTCTTATCTGGATTCTCTTCTCTTTTCCTCTTTTGTAATCTGACAGTTTTGGTCCTGTTAACCTCTGTTATGTTTAACTCTTAAACTTACATGTTGGAAAATAACTCTTTGGCCTCACTCCACTCCACTCCACTCCACAGAAAAGCTGCCTGTGTTCTACTGACCAGAAGATGAGATTGGAAATAAAACAGTGAGTCGAGTGTTCAGTCTTGTTTATCCAGTCTGAGATGTTTAAAGTTAAATACTCTGAATGTTTGGGGTTCCATGGAGCTTTTTAATGTGCGTCATGGCAACAAGATTGCTGTGATGGGCTCCAATTTCTGTGTACTGGAGACCGAAACACTCAAACACACTTTCCACAATGTTATCTGTGTTCTGTGTCTCAAGGAAAAACCAACCCAGCCACGCTCCACTTCTCATCAACAACACACACTCTAAAAAATAAAGGTGCTTCAGTGGTTCTTCAAATCTCTGGATGGTTCCATGGAGAGTCAAAACTCTGTGATGAACCATTACATTATGCAAAAGGTTCTTCACATTGGAAATGGTTCATCAGAGCCTGGCATTCTCTTACCATTTGCTGGTCAATGCACATAGGCTATGTTTACACAAATCTGTCTTCACTGCTCAAACAAATGGTTTAAATGGTTCTTTAAAGAACTGTTGCATGAACGGTTCTTTGAAGCCCTGAAAAAGGTTCTTCTATGGCATCGCCCTGAAGAACCGGTACTGGCCCCATTATTTTTTAGAGTGCAGTCATCACAGTCATGGAAGTGGTCAATAGCACCAAGTTCCTGGGGGTGCACATCACCAGACAACTTCACCTGGTCTGTGAACACTGTGTCACTGGTCAAGAAGGCACAGCAACGTCTGCACTTCCTGCGTAGGATGAGGAGAGCCCACCTGCCCCCGCCCATCCTCACTACATTCTACAGAAGCACCATAGAGAGCGCTCTGACCAGCTGCATCTCTGTGTGGTGTGGAGGCTGCAGTGCCTCTGACTGGAAGACTGTGAGGAGAGCACTGAGGACAGCAGAGAAAATCATTGGGACTTCTCTTCCCTCCAGTCAGGACATTGCACCAAGGTGTTGCATGTCTCGAGCCAGAAACATCATCAGTGACCCTCACACCCTCACTATGGGCTGTTCTCCCCTCTGGCCTCTGGAAAGAGGTTCTGCAGCATTCGGTGCAGGACGACCAGGTTCAGTAACAGCTTTTTCCCCCAGGCCACCAGACTGCTGAACTCCAAACCCAAACTCTAAACTTCTATTTATAACTTGAACATTCCAAATTCCACAGGTCACTTTATACTATTGCACGTTATAATATTTTTGCTGCTGCATAATTTAATTTAATACACTTCATATTTATTTCTGTGCTGAGCCAAATTGCAGCAAAATTTCGTTCGGTGTCTACTTGTTGCAGACTGAATGACAATAAAGGTTGGCCAAGTCTAAGTCTAAGAGCTGTGATTTATCACGAGTGTGTATTAAAATAAAGTGTAAAGTTAAATACGTTGTCGTTTTTGGTGTCCCTGTGTCGGATTATTGAATTTCCAAACCTTCAGCACTCGGATAGTGAACGCTCCAAACATGAACTCATGACCCTAAAGACGATTTCAGGGCCCAAGAGATCACTGTGAGAGGAAATATGAGTCTGTGTTGATCTTTTGTGTCTCTCAGAGTCTCCAGGACACTCATCATGATGCAGATATACAGATTAATGTCAACAAATACTGATGAAGGATTTCTGAATTCATCGTCGATTATTAAACTTCAGGATAGGATTGGGAAAACACATCTCAAGATATATATATATATTTTTTAATTATAATAAAAATAAAAATGAACAAAAAAATCTTTTGAAAGAGAAAAAATTCTTTGGTTTGTATTAAGATAAAGCCAAAAACTTAACAGAATTATTTGTGCCTTCTCTTTTGAATTTATTGAATAAAAAATAAACAAATATCAATATTTACATATATAGGAATATATATATGTGTATACAGTATACTGGGCGGCACGGTGGTGTAGTGGTTAGCGCTGTCGCCTCACAGCAAGAAGGTCCGGGTTCGAGCCCCGTGGCCGGCGAGGGCCTTTCTGTGTGGAGTTTGCATGTTCTCCCCGTGTCCGCGTGGGTTTCCTCCGGGTGCTCCGGTTTCCCCCACAGTCCAAAGACATGCAGGTTAGGTTAACTGGTGACTCTAAATTGAGCGTAGGTGTGAATGTGAGTGTGAATGGTTGTCTGTGTCTATGTGTCAGCCCTGTGATGACCTGGCGACTTGTCCAGGGTGTACCCCGCCTTTCGCCCGTAGTCAGCTGGGATAGGATCCAGCTCGCCTGCGACCCTGTAGAACAGGATAAAGCGGCTACAGATAATGAGATGAGATGAGATGAATATCTCACAGTCACTTGTACATCATTTGATTTGCCTCACATCCTCCTGTGTGGCAAAGAAATGCAGAAGAATGAAATAAGAATAAACTGAATTTAAAGGTTAAATAAAGAAATGCGTGCTGAACAAGAACTGATTAAACTCAAATAAACACAAAACAAAATAAACATTTTACGGTATATCCAGGTTGAAAAGTTCTGTATGCGTGTGTACTCTTCAACTTTCTGCTGTTGCGCCTGTAGAGGCGCCCCCTTGTGGTGGAAAACAGAACCGGCCTTCATTCATTGAATTTACTTGGTGAAATGTGTTGAAATGAGAGACTGCATTTTAAATCTCATCTCATCTCATTATCTGTAGCTGCTTTATCCTGTTCTACAGGGTCGCAGGCGAGCTGGAGCCTATCCCAGCTGACTACGGGTGAAAGGCGGGGTTCACCCTGGACAAGTCGCCAGGTCATCACAGGGCTGACACATAGACACAGACAACCATTCACACTCACATTCACACCTACGCTCAATTTAGAGTCACCAGTTAACCTAACCTGCATGTCTTTGGACTGTGGGGGAAACCGGAGCACCCGGAGGAAACCCACGCGGACACGGGGAGAACATGCAAACTCCGCACAGAAAGGCCCTCGCCGGCCACGGGGCTCGAACCCGGACCTTCTTGCTGTGAGGCGACAGCGCTAACCACTACACCACCGTGCCGCGCATTTTAAATAAAACTTTACAATTTAAGGCTGTGGATGTGACACAAAAGCACCTCTGTTTCGAATTTTCTAATAAAAAACAATGTTATGCAAATTAAAAATGTGAATTTTGATTATTATGTGAATTTTCCCTCAGAGATTATTTATTGCATATTTTGTATGATATATCTAATAATTATAATTATGAACACATTATTCATTTCATATTATATTCATAGATATCTATAAACACTTGGCCTTCAGCTACTATAAAGCTGCCTTTTTTAGTCAACACATCTGTTTAATGTGTCAATCACTGGCATTTCTTGCTCTTTGCACTTTTGTATATTTTATATTATTTTATCACTTGTGACATTCTCAGTGATATGTGATCACATGGGGGGGGGGGGGGGGGGGGGGGGATCATGCCCTAAATTTGCTCCATGAACTCAAGCAAGCACACGTGATATCAATGTGATCACCTGAAAAACATTATTCATGTCAGAAAATCACAAGCGAGAAATAAAACCTCCATACAATAAAGTCCTACTTGTGAAATGAAATGAATAGTGTGTATAAATCACATCATATGAATAACACTGATTCTCTCATTACAGTGGCACCTGTGAAGGGGTGGGGTTTATGAGGCAGCAAGAAAGAGAACAGTCAGGTCTTGATGTGTTGGAAGCAGGAAAAATGGGTGAGTGTAAGGATCTGAGCGACTTTGACAAATTGTGATGGTGAGATGACGGGGTCTGAGCATCTCCAAAACAGCACATCTTGTGGGGTGTTCCCAGTATGTAGTGGTTAGTACTGAACAAAAGTGGTCCAAGGAAGGAGAACCAGTGAACCAGCGACAGAGTCATGGGTGGCTAAGAATGTATGTGGGAAGTGAAGGCTAGTCCATCTGTTCGGATCCCACAGAAGAGCTCCTGGAGCACAAACTGCTGAAAAAGTTACTGCTGGCTCTGATAGAAAAGATTCAGACACACATTGTCTTTCTTTTATTTTTAACACAGAGTAACTGCAGATCTGTCAGAGTCACCATGTCTCCTGTACACCACCAAAAGACCTACGACACATGAGCATCAGAACTGGACCATGGAGCAACGCAAGAAGGAGGTTTGGTCTGAGGAATCAGGTTTTCTTTTACATTATGTGGATGGCCGTGTGTGTGTGTGTGTGTGTGTGTGTGTGTGTGTGTGTGTGTGTGTGTGTGTGTGTGTGTGTGTGTGTGTGTGTGTGACTTAGCTGGGGAAGAGCTGGCACCAGGATGCACTATGATAAGAAGGCAAGCTGGCATTCAAATCCATAAAAAACAAATAAATAAATAAAATGAATATGGGACATAAATGTGAGCCTATTTAAAAGGCAAGAATGTGTGTAAAATCACAGTGAAGTGTGTTCAGCAGTATTAGTTAAATAAATAAGATTATTATTATTATTATTATTATTATTATTATTATTATTATTATTATTATTATTATTATTTCCCTTTTCCTTCTGTCTGTCTGTGTTGAATTGGATTAGTGTATGTCGCCCCCTGCTGGTGATGATCAGTATAACACTGCACAAGAGAAAGTGTTCACATTTTTTTTATAACTTCATCTCTACAGACAACAATATCAGTTCAGACTCATTTTACAGAACAGTACATTCATTATTCACTGAAAATGACTGTTATTCAGCCGTCACACAGACTGTATATGTTCAGGAGACGTTTTGTTTTCACACTGAAGGGATTTTACAGATAACACACTGTCATGGCCATAAATTACACACAGCTCTGCCTTTAGAGTGTCAGTGAGGATGAACACCAAGCAGCAGTGAATAAAAGTGTTTCTACAAACAGAGAGAGAGAAATAAATGGAGAGACTGGCGGAGACATAAATAAACTACTGACAAACGAGAGGTGTTTTCAGCATTAGTGTTTATAGTATAATTTATTTACACTCACCGGACACTTTATTAGGAACACCCTGGCATCCACCTGCTGTGTGAAATTCCTTGATGCGTCAAATCACGCAGATACAAATCAAGAGCTTCAGTTAATGTTCACGATGTTCAAACATCAGAACGGGAAACATTGTGATCTCACAGTGAAGTGTGACTTTCTTTCTTTCTCTCACTGTGGTATGGGTGTCGGTTTGAGCCAGATGAGTATTTTTGGTTTGAGTATTTCAGAAACTGCTGATCTCCTCCTGGGGTTTTCACACACAACAGTCTGTAGAGTTTACACAGAATGGTGCGGAAAACAAAAAACAAACACTGAATGAGTGAGCGACAGTTCTGTGGGTGGAAACAAACACCTTGTTGATAAGAGAGATCAGAAAATGGACAGATTTGAGGTGGTTTGAGCTTTTTTTTGCCAGGAAGGATATAATAACTCATATAATCACTCTTTACAACCGTGGTGAGCAGAAAAGCATCTCAGCATGCAACAGAAAACACAAGAACACATTGGGTTCCGCTCCTGCAGCCAAGAACAGGGAGCTTGGAATCAAAAACAGGTTCCTATTAAAGTGGCCGGGGAGTGTATATATACTTTTGTTATTGTATTATGTTCCGTTTGTCGAAAATCAGTTTCAAGTTGAATGACTAGAGTTTAATGTTAAGTTTCATTAAGCTTAGTATATTGTAAATATAGTGGGTTTTTTTTTTTTAAATCTCTTCTTTCTTCACCAGAAGCAGCGTTCCAATTAGGTTTTTTTTTAAATCACATTAAAGCTAGACGGCCTTTCGATTTCATAAAATCGGTGAAATTTAGTTCCGTCTGAAATGTGGTGATTGTGATATCTGTTTATTTCTGTAATATCTCACAAAATATCAGGCCATTCTGTGGCTGGGAAGTTATTTAATTTGAGGGGATTAAAGCTAATAATGTGCATGAAATCGCTCGCTTGGCGCAGTCAAGCAGACAGAGGAAGTCCGTGTGCACATGCGCAGGTTTACCTTCTTCTTCTTCTTTTGGGTTTTACGGCAGCTGGCATCCACAGTGTTGCATTACTGCCATCTACAGGTTTCCCTTTGAGCATGCACTGACAGTTCCATCATTCTGTCGCTAAACGAACAGCTGATCACACCGAGGTGCTCGCTGAGCGCCCATATTTATTAGTTTGGTCCTGCGTTTCCTTTCCTTCATATATAACATAACGTCTTTTCTTCTCGCTTTCTTTCCGTTACTGTAGTCGGTCTTTCATGTTTCATTCGCACACTCACGTCCTCCATTTTTCTCTCCTGTTTCAAATTTGTATCCCACAATGCCTTCTTGAACAGGGAAAGCCCACCATGTGATGCATGACGTAGTATCTTGTATTGGGTCATGGTGAAGCAGGAAAAAATAGCGGAGAATTTAGGGCCATGTGGAGATAAAGTCATTGTTCTACTGAAAATACTGTAAAACTAATAAAATTGGAAGTCTGTGATTCGAATTCAGTAGCTTTAGGTCACTAAACAAAAATAATTGAGTGTCGGAAAAATTCATTTTATGACCTACATGTGAAAAATCTGAAAGGCAGCACAGCTTTAATTTTAGAATCAGAGTATAAACATTAAAAAACTGCTCACTGGTTTGGAGAACATACGTCTTTTAATTCTGCTTCAGATTTTCTTCTTTTCCTTCTGCTTTTGTTCACTGCTCTGGTTTCAGATCCAACTCAGTTTCTGATCCGTTTTGATGACGTGTCATGAGCGTACTGATCCACCCGACTGCTGAAACAGTGACAGCTTTAATAAATGACAACAAGGTCAACAATAACATCTATAAACATAATAAAATTAAATAAAATAATGTTGTGTGTTAACAAAAAATGACACTCATAGCAAAACACACATGGATGTGGCTTTTTTTTTAAAGTTAAATCTAGAAACCAAAAGTGTTCTTCGGTTCTGTCTCTGGTGGAACGTTGAAAGGTTCACTGTGGAACCCGATAACTCGATAACTCAGTGTTTACTTGCTAGAAATTGTGCAGTCGAACTCTTTTATAGGAAACCAAGAACCTTTGTTATCAAAAGAACTTTTTTCCTAAAAGAAGGAGAGTTGTTTTTCCAAGAAAAATTGCTTTTGGAATCAAAGCAACCTGTGAATAACCCTTAATGATCTTTTTTTTCTTCTAAAAGTGTCTAAATCTCGAAATTTCATTGGTTCATCAGTTAGCAGAATATTTGAAGGTTCTGCAGTGTATAAGACTTTACAGTGGAGCGTTTTTTCTGTTAGAAATAATTCCAAGTAGAACCTTTCTTCAGAAGATAAGAACCATTAATTATCTTGACATCTACAGAATTATTATTACATAGATATACAAGAAGATTTGAGTGTTTCTTCTTCTTCATAATGACTCAAGAAGAAAAAGGTCTTATAACAGTTATTTGTGACGCTCTGGGGAACCCTTGAAGGTCCTACACTATGTCGAACCCTGGAACTGTTTGTTTCTGCTTTGAAAATGTTTCTAAGAAAAAAAAATTTCTTCAGGAAACACAGAACATTTACCTGCAGTTGTAATGAAAAGATCTCTTAAAGCGTTGAAGCAGAATCTGGCCACTGACTGATGGACTGCTTTGCTTTCAAACAAGATGTTTTTAAGAAGCTAAGGAATCTTTACCTTCTACAAGAACCCTTGAAGAACCTACTCATGCAATATCAGAAAGTCTCGAGACCTTCAGTCGTGTCTCTTGTAGAACTCTTGAAGGTTCTACAGTATGTTCAGCTCTGAAAACACCTGTGTTTTGTTCATAAGAGTCTCTTAGGAATAAAGGTTACATTTAGAAACTATAAAAGGGAACCCTGAAAGGTTCTAACTAAAAACCCAGAACTCTTGAATAACCTGCATGGGATCCTTTTTTTCCTTCCTTTTTGAGCATCAAAAATATTAAAAGGTTAGATCTGCAGATACGGTACAAAACTTTCGAGTTGTCTCTGGGAGAACCCTTGAAGGTTCTATGTTGAACAAGACGACTGGGTGTTTTCCAGTCAGAGCAGAATATTTTTAGGAAGCTGAGAACCTTAAATTATTCAGAGAACCTTGTGTGGTGTAGTGTAGTGTGTGTTTTATTACTGATCCTGACGCATCAGTGATGATGAGATTAAAACCGCAGGACAAGACTTTATTTCTGCAGCAGAACGTGACTGAGATGTTTAATACCAGAACCGTAACATGGTGTTGAAGAGCCTGAGGATCGACCTGTCGCTATTTTTATATTCCCGCTTCAGCTCATCAGCTCGTGAACCCTGGTCGATGGATGTATAAGCAGGAGAACAGTAACGGAGAATGAGTGCTGCATGTTTGTTTTGCACTTGAACTCAAACCTTTATATAAACCCAGCAGTGGCGTCATTTCTTTCGGAGCCGTTTTCTCTTCGGAGCCGATGATTTACTGACGGAGGAGGTTGAGCAGATGCCATGTTTCCAGTGGCCTTTTACTTCAGGCTCCACGAAATCATTCCTGTTTCATTCTCTTCATAAATCACATCATCTGGAATCATCTGTGCACGGTCCACATCCTCGGCTTCAGCGCAAAAAACCCAAAAGCAGAAGATTAGGTTTCATAAGCAGCTGCAGCTCTTCATGTACAACATGTTCCATGACATTGCCCTGACCAGCGCGGATGTGTTTACTGACATTTTGAATCACAGTTTAAACAAGAACAAAACAGTGGCAGGATTTTATTTTATTTTATTTTGGATGAGCGTTTGTATAATTATGGATATATTTTGGTTCCTGTTACTTGAGGAGCTTTAGCATGTCACAGAGTTCTGCAAAGATCATGATGACAACTGCTCAGAGTGTAAAACAACAAAAGAAATATTCTCAAACATAAAGCAAAAAAAAAAAAAAGATTATACAGTAATTATAATATATTAGCAGAACATTCCAAAGATTTCTATAAAACTTGACACTATGAGTGTTTCCTTGCTGAAAAAAAAAACATCCAGGATGGAAGAGTCCTTTTATTAACCTGAGAACCTTTAACTATCCACTGAACCCTTAAGAACCTTGGTATAATCTGGCTTGCTAATAAAGTTAGCTGGGTAGAACATTCTCAGGGTTCTTGGAAATGTTACAGCTTACCAAAATAATTATCTTAGAACCCTAAAGAACCCTGTGCGCACTGCAGATTGCTAAGAGCTAGACAATTAGCCAGCCGTCGTTCATCATTAGCACGGCGTTCTTTAAAAAGTTAAGGGTTCTAAAAAGAGTCCTTTTATGAAGCTGAGAACCTTTAACGATTCAAAGAACCTTTACAGAACTCCATGGACAATGTGGCTTGTGAAAATAAGTAGCTAGCGACAGAATTAGCCAGCTATAAAGTGCGCAGCAAGTCAGGGTTACAAGGATAAGGTTCTAAGAAGAGTCGTTTTAAGAAGATAAGAACCCGTTACTATCAAAATAACCATTAAAGAACCATTAAAGTGTCATTTTTATCTGAGTATCTTAGCAAAAAGAAATGTTTTGCATATTTCTCTGTTGTAAACTTTAGGTTGAACCTCACAGATGGAGAGTTTCATCATTGAAAAAGAGTGTGAAGAGATTTTATAGGAAGCGAAAAGGCTTTACAGAATAAAATGAATTGTTGAAGATCACTTGAAGGTTCTGTTTTTCCTACAAGGGAAAACAAAACAGAAGAAAAGGTTGAATCTGGGTTTTTTTTTTTTTTTTTGGATTCTGAGTCCAAAGATTTTATGTCGAACCTCACACGCTGAGCATTTCACTGTCAGAAAAGGTTCCAAGAAGAGTCCAAGCCCTGATCCGATCTATCCAAGGAACCCTTCAAAGAAAACTCCAGGGTTTTTTTAACCTGGGCTCCGTTTTCCCTTTTCTGTGAGTATAAATATTTACCAGGGACATAAAAAAAAGATTGAAATCGGTGCCGTATCGAGTGAGAACGCGGTAACCAGCAAACGCAATACGGCTCTACAGCGTAACTCTCCAGGACAAACATCTGTGCCGGAGTAAAGCGATCAAAGTAACTTGATACCAGTTTGATTTCATTTGCTTTTGTCTTGAGCAAATATGTGGACCCAAACAGACCCAAAAACCCTTTAAGGAACTTTGTGTACTGTGTGGTTCACTAAGATAACGAGCTAACGAGCAGATTAGCACGGCTAAACCAACTCCAGACTTACAATTTGTTATCTTTATTTTTGATATTTTCACCATAATTTATCCTGTAACTGTAACCGAATAGTTTGGGTCGCTGTTTTAAAATGCTTTGGTAATTAATTTTTTCTGAAATGTTTACGTGAGAGAACCTTCCAGAGCCGAAGCAGCTGTAAAACTGGGCGGAGTCCCTGTGCGACTCTGGACACAGTGTTGAAGGTAAAATTAGCTTCCTATCCATCTCCTTCGCAATCACAGAAAGACGTGAAGTTTATTTCCAGTTGCAGTGCGTCTGGGTTCTTCCTGACACTCACAGGTGTAAATATTGTGTGAAAGGCAACCCGACGCGGCCACGGCGCTCCGCCGTGCAGCTCGTCTTTCGCTGCAGTTGTCCAGCAGAGCTTTAGATGACTTAAACCCGGCTGAGCTCAGAGTCGGGTCAGCCAAAGTGCACGGTGCCATGCAGGCCATGCCACTCACACACACACACACACACACACACACACACACACACACACACACACACACACCTACATATAACACACAAACCTCATGTTGTGTTTGTTTGTTTCTTTGTTTGTTTATTTATTACTAAAAAAAAAGTATAAAAATGATTTCTGTTAAAAGCGCCGACCCTCACAGTAACAAATGAGGAAAAATGTTATTTAATACATTTTACTGTGTTTAATGTTCACTAATCCCACAGTACAAGACTTTTGATATTTTCAACTTTTTAAATATTTTATTCTGAATTTCTTCTTTATTATCTTTATTTAATATCATTCCTGGGAATAAACTACTCATCCCATCGCAAATGATGTCATCTTTTCAGGTCACCTCCGTTTTCACCACAACTTCTCCAGCGTGATTGATTTTGGATTGATTTTAATCTGTGCAAGTAGTTCCGGTGTCTTTGCTTTGCTGAAGGTTGAATGATATCCATACGCCCTCAGAGCCACAGAACCACAAACTCTACCTTCTGAATAAAGTAGTTCCGGTTCCTTTACACTTTACTGAAAGTTTTGTCGCATCCGTAGACCATGAGAGCCACACAATGACAAACGCGTGCCTCTGGGGAAAAAAAAAAGTTCTGGTTCCTTTACACTTTCACAACGGTTCTGTTGTGTCCATACACCAGCACAGCAACACAACTACCACAAATTCTTCCCTTTGAAAAAGGTAGTTCCCGTTCCTTTGCACTTTCTTGAAAGTTTTGTGGAATCCCTGCACCATAAGATCCAGTGATTCGGTTCATTTCGTCTTCCTGAAGGTTTATACGCCATCATGGTCTCACAGCAACAACAATTTCATTCCTGTCTAAAAGTAGTTCCGTCTCTGAATGGATCAATTCTACAGATTTACACCTGCTTTAAGAATTCATAAAAGACACTTTACACACACACAAAATTCATTTTTATTGACTGTTGAATTCACCCACTGCCCCTCGACTTCCTGTATAAGCGAGTCAACATGTTTTCTAAGTTTTTTTCTTTTTCCATCCATCCAGAGGAACGTGTCAAAGCCATGTTCACACATAAGGCTAAAAAGATTCCAGCATATTCCTTGACTCTCTCCGCCATTTTATTTGTTCTGCAGTATCTACCTGGGGTTTGGTGCGAGCAGTGGATCTGAGCAGAAGTGTGAGATATTTCCAGTGAAACAAACTCTCACTCACCTAAAACAAAACAAAACACAGTGCCGTTTGTGTGAAGTGCAACTCAAATTCCACTACAACATGACAGAAGAGTGCAGAGAAGAGCTCCCTTTATTTCTGATTTCCAGGTCCAGCTGGAGAACCCCCAGGAGAACCCTGGAGCGTGCTCCGGTTCTGAACACTGGATGTGAGTTTATAATAATGGAATATTGTTATAAAATCAGTAGGACCTGTGGGACAAAGCTCTCAGCTCTGTCGGGTCGCTCTGGACCTGAGATGCTTATTGATGCTATCTTTGAACCTCCAAACCTCTCTCTCTTTTTCTCTCTCTCACACACACATTCCTGATCCCACATGGCTGATAATGCACAGTCTGCGTGAAAACTCCTAATCAATTTTGGAGTGAAAACACCCAAGATGTTTCTTTTTAATATAAGTCGAGACGGCAGGAAGTGTGTGAGTCACGCCAGCTTGACTCATTCACACACTCTCCAACTTCACACACTACACCCGGAGCTTCAACATTCACTGACCTCACATTCTGCTCATCAAAGGTCTCTCTCTTTCTCTCTCTCTCTGTTTCTCTCGCTCTCACACACTCATGCCCACACACAAGTATACACACAATCAAGTGTGTACATGCACCTATAGAGCGTAGATACACACACTGACATACAGTAATGACAAGCTTGATAAGGTTAAGGGTTTACAAATACACACACCATGCTGCGACTTGTGTAATTAAGGGGATATTCAAACACACACACACACACACACACGTGATGTATTATATATCACAATACTTCAACTGCCAACAATTGATTGAAAACCATGGAACATGAAGCTAATTTATTTAATTAACACCAAATTCATCTGAATATCCTGAGCAATATTATATTACATGACAGACATTTAGCAGATGCTCTTATCCAGAGCGATGTACATCACACCCAGAGCAGCCTGGGAGCAAATAGGGGGTTTGGTGCCTTGCTCAAGGGCATGTCAGCCATTCATGCTGGTCCAGGGAATCAAACCAACAACGTTTTGGCTCCAAAGCTACTTCTCTAACCACTGGGCCACATCTTCCCCCCAGTATTCATTTAAGTGATGAACAATATCAGAGGCTGCATTAAAAAGTTATGCAGTAATCATGATACAGTATTAATGTTAAATATCAGCGCACAGCTTCATCCCTTTTGTTCGTTATAATCATTTCATTGTTGTATTAAAACTCCTGTTTGTGTTACAATTCATGATGTATGTATAACTGAGTAAATTATAAGTAAATTATAGCATAACAACTGATAAAACATTCCATACTGTCAGGAAATGATATTGCAATATAATTAATCCCAGTATGGATCTGATATCGTGTTGCACTAATTACATTCATTTCTATGAGACTTGAACAGACGTGCTACACTTATATATCCTGCAGCGTTAACATACTGTAAACGCACACGTACGAACACATCGGTGTGTTAATACGGTGTTATAAAAGCCGATGCACATGCTTCTGTGTGAGTGTTCTGTGTTTTGAGAAGAGAGGGAGTATCTTTACATCAGGTGGTGACTCTAACCCTGAGAATGTGAGAGGTCACGTCAGCCTGCACTCCTACGCTAACCTGCAGTGGTATAAAAAGCCAGTTTGGCCTCCTCACATGTGAATTTGGAGCACTTTAAACTTACGGAACACCAAGAAACACCAAGTGGTTGATTTCACACGTTCACGCCTCACTGCATATTGTAATAATCATCGTACGCTTCAGAAATTTTTTGGCCCGTTCTCCAGAGACACCAGGCATTCTCAGATAAATGTTCCTTTATAACTATTTCATGATTTGTGATGATGCAATAATTAGTCTGCCCTCACCAGCCAATTTATTAGGAACACCCCTATATCCACCTGCTGTTCTGTTTTCTGCAGTTCTCTAATCAGCCGATCCCTCGACAGCAGCACGATGCATCAAATCACACAGATACAAATCGAGAGCTTCAGTTAATGTTCACAACGTTCAAACATCAGAACGGGAAAAATTGTGATCTCACAGTGAAGTGTGACTTTCTTTCTTTCACTGCGGTATGGGTGTCGGTTTGAGCCCGATGGTAGTTGGTGGTTTGAGTATTTCAGAAACTGCTGATCTCCTCCTGGGGTTTTCACACACAACAGTCTCTAGAGTTTACACAGAATGGTGCAGAAAACAAAAAACAATCATTGAGTGAGTGAGCGACAGTTCTGTGGGTGGAAACAAACAAACCTCTTGTTGATAAGAGTCAGAGGGAAATGGACAGATTAATGGTTCAAGCTTTTTTTTTTGCCAGGAAGGATATAGTAACTCATATAATCACTCTTTACAACCGTGGTGAGCAGAAAAGCATCTCAGCATGCAATAGAAAACACAAGAACACGTTGGGTTCCGCTCCTGCAGCCAAGAACAGGGAGCTTAGAATCGAAAACAGGTTCCTATTAAAGTGGCCAGTGAATGTAAATACCAGCTTTGCTGCAAAAACTCAAGGAAATACTTCTTTTTATTTATTGAAGCAGTGATTATTTCTAAAGTCCATGAGTGTCTATTTTTGTCACATTGCTGATCCTGAATTTATTAAAGTGTGTATAAATATCCTTCAGGCTCCCAAATAAGCACTAACATGGCCGACACAAAGAGATGGAGTTACATCACTTTCATAACTTTGATCCGTTATAGTGATAGAGGAAAATAAAATCAGTCTTTCATAGCACAGGAGTTGTTTCATTTTCATCAAGATTGATTTTCGCAAATAAATCCAAATTATTTTCAAGAATTCAGTTTCTGAGTCTGTTCTGTTTCACATAAGGATATTAGATCAAGAAATCAAAGGACTCTGGGGCAATAACTGCTGATCATTTTATCAAGGATTATGATATTAGAAATTCTCATCTGGTGAACTGTTCACATTTTTGACTGATTTGTCAAAACAAGAAAACACTGGAACTTCATAAGGAATGTAAAAGAGTGTGAAATTCTGCCTTTGTATTTAAACTCTTTCTGAATGGTGGTGTGTTTTATTCTGGAGCATCAACAAAACAACATACAGTAAAAACATATCACAATATCACAATGATGAACAAGTGATTATCGAAACACTCCGAATCTCTTCAAGAAATAAATATCACTTTGTTTTTTGTTTCTCAGCAGATTAAAAGTTAACCTATACATGAAGGATCACAAAGTACCATGTTAAATGTAAAATCAAGCAAATGATCTCCTTCGTTCGCTGGATGATGGTTTCAGTCTTGTGATAGAATCGTAATCTGGATTCACAGGTTACACAATTAAATGAATATCAGAACATGGACTTGTTATGATCCCAGGATGAGTTTCAGAGAACAAATGACATTCAGGATCACTCTGATAATCTCGTAAAAGTGCAACGTCGTGATCTATTTTCCATCCTTACCTTACTGCAGTGCTGGACATCAGCAGAAACAATGGACTGAAAGGTTCTCTCTCTCTCTCTCTCTCTCTCTCTCTCTGTTCTTGTTTTTCAGAGATGGTTGATGTCTCGGTGTTTATTGGGATGTGTATTAGTCTCCAGACGGCAGGCTGGACACTTCAGTATGGGTTAGATCTCTGCACCGAGCACATTAGCAAGGAAACACATTTCACACTGATGAATTGGCTATTACATGTGATTTATAGTGAGTCCCATGGCCCTGTGAGGACAGAGGACTCTACTCGAGGATTTCTCTCGCTCTTTTGGAGCACGACTGTTTCTTTTGTTGACGTTATAAATGATAAAATCAGATGCGTATTGCACTGGAGTTGGTTTTGTGCTCCTGTTATTTCCCAAGGAAATTTTCTTCTATTAGTTGTTGTGTTTTTTCTTCTGGTTGTGCTTTGTTGCTGTGATTTCTAAACCCCCCACCACCGCCACCGCACACACACACACACACACACACACACACACACACACACACACACACACACACACACACACACACACACACACTCATTGCCCTGGGAGAGGTGTGTCTGCGTCTGTGTGTGTTTGGTGTTTGCCCAGTAATCTTGGGATAATTATATTTTCACTGAGGTATGAAGGTGTTTTCATCACACTGAGCCTAATGATGGGTTGGTGAACTACACACACACACACACACACACACACACACACACACAGTCTAGACTAAAGAAATTGCGCAGTGGGTTAAAATGGAGTAAACAAACACGCAACACTGGCTTAATAATAATAATAATAATAATAATAATAATAATAATATCCCTCTGACATCATGATGATTTTTTAATCATGTTGTGTGTGTGTGTGTGTGTGTGTGTGTGTGTGTGTGTGTGTGTGTAAAAACACTTCATAAAGAGGTAAAAGCTGCTTTTCGTGTCGATGTGAAACATCACATGACCTAATAACAGTTAATAGCGTTTCATTAATCACTTTAATGAGTTTATTGATTTTTGCTCTCATGTGATTGTAGTTTTATTTTCATGTGATGCACAAACACCAACATGCAGCAACTCCTAACTCGGGTTAAAGGTGAAAGGTTAAAGGTGTTTCATCGTTTGTTTGTTTGTTTGTTTGCTTTTCTTACGACTTCACTCTAAATTCGTGCAACAAACTCGTTTCTCCGACGTGTGTAAATGTGCACGATGTGCTGAAGACTTTAATCTCCTGATTTTACTGATGTTCACCTGATAATCTCCTGATTGGATGCGCGCGCACGCGCCGGGACTCGTTCACGCACCATTTAGGAGACATTTTGTGTTTGTGCATTTCCTTTATATCGATTTCCTTTAAAAAAAATAAAAAAATAATAAAAAAATATATAAATACGTCAGTTTTATTTGTATATTTAGATGAGAGAGTTAAGGATCCTGGAAATAAACGGAATTTGTTGAACAAGTAATAAAAGTGATGTTTGTGTTCAATTTATTAAAATACATAAATTAAAAACAAACAAACAAACAAAAAACAAACAAACAAAAAAACAACACAGAAATTCAAAACCGGAGAAGATCAAAGGTGCAGGATGACAGACAGAAAGGGGCGTGTCAGGTTAAAAAATACTTCTCCGGACAGGTATAGACTTTAATTGCTTTGTGTTCTTGTTATTTGTGGCCTGACCAATCAGACTCCTGCTTTAACATGGGTATTGAACCGGGACTCTAATCAGGTCTGATCAGGTCGGGACGTCTGACACGCTTCATGTTGTGTATTTGATAATAGAGTGTGTATTCACTTACTTACTTACTTACACACACACACACACACACACACACACATACAAAGCTGAACGTCCTGCACACAAAATCTTGACCAAACAGCGTCATTTACTTCCATTAAATAAAACACAATACTTTATTATTTTTGGGTTGTTGCAAAAAAAAAAAAAAAAAAATCGTACCAAATAGTAGTACTATACACAGAGCAAAAAAAAACAAAAAACAAAAAAAAAACAACAGTTTCATTCATTTTTATCCCCGCGGAAACATTTTTGGGCTTTTGTTTTCTATTCTAAATCTATATTCACAACAGACATTTAATAATAAATTTATACGCCAGGTTTAGTTTAGTTTAGTTTAATAATGTTCTGTACATTCCCCTTAAACTGCAAGCAAGACATTTTCATCATCACATGCGGTGTTAAAGTGATTCCCCCCCCCCCTTTTTTTGTTTTTAAACCAAAGGCCCTGAAGACTCTACAAACCTGGAGATGATGATGAAGATGATGATGATGATCTTTTCAGACACTTATTTACACACAGTCCAGTCACTTAAAGTCCAGAAGGCGAAAGAAAAATCGAGCTTAATGAGGGGTTTTGTATTTTTGTATGTTTTTTCTTCTTCTTCTTCTCTTGTCTATATGCTACACAGCCGCCGCTGAAAAATCTCCCGGTTTGGTGTTTAAAGTCCATCTTTCTGCTCCTGGTTTGTTGAAAACAAACTCCATCTGACGGTGAGGAAGAGGAAGAGGAGGAAGAGGAGGAGGACGAGCCTTGGTGCTTTTAATTCGCTGTTCGGTATAGTGCCAGGTTTTATTTTGGAGAAAAAAAAACTAAAAAAATAAAAATAATAATATTAATAATAATAATAAAAAGAGAGATGAAGTCCAGGGATTCCCGAGATGTTCAGTCCTTAATTCTCCGTGCGCTTTGACTGATTTATTTTTAATGTATATATGTATTTATTTATCTATCTGTGACGGGAAAATAAAATCAGAACATGTCCTGGTGTGTTTTTTTTTATTTATTTTTATTTTTCCTGGGATTTGTTGTTAGTTCTGAATAATTTTCAGTGGAACTGCGCGCTGTGTTCCTCCCTGCGCCTCTACACGGGCCTGTCCACGGCGTACTGACACGCGCTGAGGTTCGTGGCGGCGTTCTGGACTCCCGCGTAGCCGAAGCTCGAGTGCTGCTTGGCTTTGAGTCTCAGACTCGCCAGACTGGAGTTACACGTGTCCCGGTAGACGTAGGGCGGAGTCGGCGGGGCGTACGGACACGCGGCGGCGGGCGAGTTGAGCGACGCGTTGCCGAGGTTGTTGAGGCCGTTGAGGCCGGACGCGGGCACGGCCATGCCGGAGCTCATGCTCATGCTCATGGAGGAGATGGAGCTGGGCGGGGGAGGAGGCGGCGGCGGCGGCGGCGCGGCGGAGAACATGGCCTGGGACGACAGCGGGCTGATGGAGTTCATCGAGTTGAAGAACGGGAAGCTCTTGGCCGAGAGCGAGGCCGGAGCGAGCCCTTTAGCCGCCGCCGCCCAGTTGTTGTAGGTGTAGCTCGGGTACACGTCGTCGTAGGGCTGCACCAGGCCGTTAAACTGCGCGCCGAAGCCGTTCTTACACAGCTCGGCCTGCTGGTTGCGCTCCCGCTTCCGCCATTTGGCGCGACGGTTCTTGAACCAAACCTGCAGCAAAACAAATAATAACAATAATAATAATTAACATCATGATAATGCATTTATTTACTGCAATCCAAAATATCACTGTGCGTACTCAACAACAACAAAAACATCAACAACAACAAGACATTATCTCTAATAATAATTAACGCAAAAGTTTAGAGATAAAAGGTACTAAAGGTACTTTTCCTTGTAACATCAAGACCACATGTGTTGTACCTTTATCATGCGCACGCAGTGGATACTTTAATACGCTTTTAGAGTTCACCTTTAATCATGTTCCTTAAATTACGGCATTAAAAAGTTTAAATATACTGAATAAAGATGTAAAGGTGGCAGATTTACTGCTGAGAGTTTCCTTATTCATACAGACTCAACACTTTGTTTACACAACACCTTTAATTTCTAAAAACTTTGCAGAGAAATGTAACTTTTGAAGCTACGTGATGCTGTGCATTATTAATAAAGTCCTGTAAATCAATTTCAGAATGTTTGTTTGTTTGTTTGTTTGTGTGTATTGTAGACTTGCAGGAGGTCAGCAGTGGAAACGCGGCCGCATGAAGGAGGGGCAGGTAAATGTTTTTGGCAGTAATTACCACTGTAAACATAAATAAAATAAAAATCCACCACTGTGTTCTGATCAGCCTGGAAGTGAATGTGATCTGATCTTTATTGGAGAGATGATGGTTTTTCTTTAAACTTCATGAAGAAAGTTGAACTCCGCCGATTATTTCGGCTCCTTTTTTAAACTGAAAACATCAAATGGTTTAATTGTTGGTGTCAGATTTATAGACTCACTCATCTCTCTGTCTGCTCTTTAACCGAGCTGCTCTTTATCAGTGTCTCATTTCACCCGAATCCCAATACACATCCAGCTTTAGCTGTCAGTGTGTGTATTCCTCCTCCTTACAGCCGGGTGTGTATTCCACCTCCAAACTCCAGTGTGTGTGTGTGTGTGTGTGTGTGTTGCCTCCCTCCATGCACACTCTGACCTTAAGTACACAACATGGGACTGGCAATCACAAAAAAACACAAAGCTTTGCACCTCTTTCACACCGGGTGTGTGTTACTCCATCAGGGCTCCTTATAATGTGTGTGTGTGTGTGTGTGTGTGTGTGTGTGTGTGTGTGTGTGTGTGTGTGTGTGTGTGTGTGTGTAAAGCTTTTGCCGCACTTAATTATCTCAACACCAAACAAATTTAGACTTACTGACCTTAATTAAGCTTAAATAGATCACATTTGACCTTTTAATTTCAAGCACGCGTTAAAAAAAACTGACACAGTGTGAGATGTTTTTATTCTGATTTAATAATAATAATAATAATAATAATAATAATAATAATAATAATAATAAAGAACTCACTCAATAAGAAGAATAAATGTTTCATTATTTTTCAGGATCTCTGTGTATATTTAATTAAAATACATCATATAAATAAATGTTAAAACAGGCAACTTATGAACTCTCACTAACTTGAATATTCATTTGCGCTCATTTGATGATTTGTGCGTTTACACTGATTATCACTTTATTTTTGTTTTGTTTTCAGAAATTCATGTTTTTGCTGTGTAGCAAAGAAAGAGAGAGAGATAGTTTCTTTTCTTCTTGCTCTTTTAGTTTGTAACCTGACATGTTGATTTTCGTGCAACTTATTTCTGAAGGTAAAAGGTTCTGAATAAGCGGGGCGACCCTCAGAGATTCAGTCTGGGGCAAATTCAATTTATACAGATTAGTTATTAATTCCCCCCCCCCCCAGCTCTCTCTCTCTCTCTCTCTCTCTCTCTCTCTCTCTCTCTCTCTGGATGACAAATAAGGAAATTAAATCACATTAATGCAGAATAAAAATAAAAACAAGCCAAGCAACTGTGTGAAGGAGACTCAGTCTGGCTGAAAGAGCATTAATTACGACATGTTTTATGTTTTTTTTTTTTAAATATTTGATTATTTAATTAATCAAATTATGATGTTTTTTTATTATTTATTCCTTTTTTTTGTAAAATGAGGTGTGACGTTCTTGATATATTTTTTTCCTGCGGTGTATAAACTGAAGCAGCGCGTGAGAGTCCAGTCCGGAAAGACGCGTGTGTGTGTTGTATTGTGTGTGAGATGGTGTGTTCCCGTACCCGGACCCGCGCCTCCGTCAGATTGGTCCAGACGGCGATCTCCTCGCGCGTGCTCATGTCCGGGTAACGGTTCCGCTGGAATGTGGCCTCGAGCTCCTGCAGCTGTTGGCTCGTGAAGTGCGTCCTCTGCCGCCGCTGCCGCTTTTTCTTCGACGGATCATCAGAAGAGTCTTCACTTTTACTCTGGGCTTTTTCTTTTTCTACAGAAGAAAAAAAAAAACACCAGAAAGAATTAAAAACAATTTAAAAGTCATGACTGAGGCGGTCAGCAGGCCGCGGGTTCGGCGGTGAAGGCAGGCGGTCACGCGCAATGACGCGCTACAGCAAGCGCAGAAGAGGCTCGGCTTAAAACATCAATACACAAATTGCTTGCTTTTCAGTTCACACTACACACACACACACACACACACACACACACACACACACATATATATATATATATATATTTTTTTTTTTTCGGATTGTCTCAAGAGTCACTCCGAGAGCCTCCAGAGACCTGACTGCAAAAAAAAAAAAAAAAAAAACCTTCCTAAAAAGCGAGCCAAGTACCCCAAGTGTTTCTTAAATCAGATTTTGATTTGAGATCAGATTAAAAAACCCGAATGATTCAACACTAATTGATAAAGAACCAAATTGCACCTATTACAATTCGCACGTGCAGCTTTAACAAGTTTCTATTAATTATTTTCATATTAAGTGTAATTTTTCACCAAATATTTCTCACACACACACACACACACACACACACACACACACACACACACACACACACGATTTCTCATTGTTATTCACCACAGGCTTTATAAACAGGATGAATAAACTCCAGAGCTGAGCTCAGACTGAAACCCGGAGACTTTTCACCGAAATAAAAAACAAATCATGTGAAGATTATGTTGTTTGCACTTTAGGTTGATGCCCATCTGCACTTTATTTTCTTTTTAAGGTTCAGATACCTTTTGAAAATAATAAAATGTGTGTGAGATGAAAAGTCGCACGCAGGGAACTGAAGCTTTACACCGCGCTTTAAAGCTTTAAAGGAAGAACATTAAGAGCCCAGACTCGACCTTCACCCCTACTCCATCCAAACAAATACTTATTATAATTATAAATAGTTATTATAATGATTATTTAGGCAGGCAAACGAGCAGCTGGAGAGCTCGCGCGACCGAGAATTAACAAAATAGAGAATAAAGTGAGAGGCCAAAGTGATCCGTCAACATGAAGAGCTCATTCAACACTGTAGGTGTTAATTCCCTCATGTTGGTGTTGAGATGGAAATCAGGATCTCTCTCTCTCTCTCTCTCTCTCTCTCCTGGTCGTACCTGCGGCCTCGGGACTGTGTGTGTCCGTGTTTCCCTCCACTCCGTGCTTGGAGGCCATGTGGAGAGCCGAGATGAGTTTGGACCCTCCTGAGATGTGATGGTGGTGGTAGTGATGATGATGATGATGATCTAAACTCAGCGGATCCTTCATCGAGTTCATAGGGCGTTAAAAAAACACAAGCCGCGTTTTCAGATCAACGGACTGAAGAGAAAAAAGTCCGGATTGGGACGAAGAGACTCAGTGTGTGTGTGTGTGTGTGTGTGTGTGTGTGTCCGTCCGTTTAGCAGATCATTCCTTCCTCATTCAGATCAAATTCTTCATAAAAAAAGAAAGAAAGACAGACAGAAAGAAAGAAAGAAACCCCCTCCTTTCCAGCTCAGTCCGGAGATCAACCATGAGCTGTGTGTGTGTGTGTGTGTGTGTGTGTATTGCAGCAGGAAATGAGCGCAGACTGACAGAGACAGGTAGGAGATATTATATCCACACACACACACACACACACACACACACACACACACACACACACACACACACACACACACACACACCCTCTTTCTCTCTCTGTGACACACACACACACACTATCCACAGACTGCCATCTCTCTCTCTCTCTCTCTCTCTCTCTCTACTCTCTTTCAGCTGTTCTTTTTCTCTTTTGCCCGTCCAAATCTCTCTCTCTCTCTCTCTCTCTCTCTCTCGCTCTCTCTCTCTGACGTCACGCAAGCTCCTCCCACTGTTTTTGACAGGTCATCAAAGTCCACATGATGGCTTCAGCGGCCAATAAGAAGAGGTGTGTGTGTGTGTGTGTGTGTGTGTGTGTGTGTGTGTGTGTGTGTGTGTGTTCACATGAAGATTTTAGAGGCCACACTGATGTTCCCACAAAACACAGGAAGCCACTTTATAGTAACCAACTTAGAAAAAAAAGGAAAAAGAGAAAGAAATGAAGCAGAAACAAGTCACACAATCCTCACGTCAACAATCACGTGATATTTCACTCATTTTTCACATGCAGTGTGTGTGTGTGTGTGTGTGTGTGTGTGTGTGTGTGTGTGTGTTCTTGTGTCATTTGTTGTCACAGGGTTGTTACACAAATCTTTCATTTACACAATTTATTGTGTATTTTTGTGAGATTGTTCAGATTTTTTTTAAACAAAGATTCATTTAGGACGCATTTTTGAAAAGTGATCACATATCAACTCACAGTATCTGTTAAAGAGGTGATAAAGTGAAACGTATGTGAAGAAGAAGAAGAAGAAGAAGAAGAAGCTCTCAGCTCATGACTCTGTAATGGTGTCTCATGTCCTGTTCTTGAAAAATTCCAGGGTGCATTATTATGGGTCACCAATTTTACACACTTTCACGAACATCGTGTCATTTTGTTCAGATCTTGCGAGCTCCTGAGCGCAGGAGATGATCTCTGTGCTTTCGGATGGAACGGAAAATCCCTCCAGAAATCCTGCACCATATGGAGGGTGTGAGTTCAGTCCTGAATGTCTGGAAAAGTGTAAATGTGTCTATTACTGTGTTATAACTACACTTTATAGCTTATAGCACACACGATTTCATGAACACAGTGTCCTCCATCACCCAGAGCTACATTCAGACATGTTTAAGAGAAACTGATGACAGATTGTCAGTCCAATGCTGGAGTTGTTAACTCTGTGTCTAAGTGTGGAGTTGTGTCTCGAACCCGTGGCCTCGGGGCTGTCTGGGTTTCTGCATACCGCGTTCGGAAAACCATGGAGCCAATTTTCCAAAAATTCTCAGTGTTGAATTCAAACACAGGCTCCATAAACCTGCATCAAAGTTTCAAAACTAACATTTTAAATTTTAAGTCAGGTTCGTGATCGTTCATGATCTTAATCCTCAACTTAAAGCTGAATCTTTCCTTCTTTACAATTTCAGTTTGTTTCAGTTCTGCACTTTAAGATCGCAGGTCGCTGAGGGGTCATATACTGCATTTGTATGTTCATAGGTCTCTCTCTCTCTCTCTCTCTCTCTCTCTTTCACACACACACACACACACACACACACACACACACACACACACACACACACACACACACATTGCATAATCAGGTTTCTAAGGTGCTCTGACATTAATAGACGATTAGTCACTTGTCTTTGGAACAATCAAGTCAGAGAGTTGAGGACTTCAGATGTGAGATTTTTAAAACTTTTGAGCTTCAGCTGATCTGAAATGACAGTGATTATGATGATGATGATAATGATGAGTCTGAAGATCTGTGTCTGATAAACATCTTAACTCAAAGCAGTGCTTCCATTATAACGACTCCTGAAGGCCTGGTTCTTCTCTAAAGCGCTATAAGGAGATAAATATTCTCAGAACCAGATGTGAGCTGGAGGTGAACTTCCTCATACTTTTATAATAAATACATTTAAAGTCTTCTTTTGATTGTTTCAGTGATTTATGTTATACGCTGAGCGGCAGCTTAAGTGACAGCCTTTAAATCAAATCAAATTAGAACTAGACATTATGGTGATAAACAGAGGAAAGAAGAAGAAGAAGAAGAAGAAGAAGAAGAAGAAGAAGAAGAACTAATGAATATACAATCACAAATCATCCTTTTTTTAATATTTCAAGGACACTTAAATCCCTTTAATTCCCCGATTCTGTTTGTGTTTTATTTTTTTATCCTTCACTCAGGACTGAAAGATCTCCACATCTCCGGAAAAGTCTTTTACATGACCTTTATTTGCCCTCCGACAAAAAAGAAAAAAGAAAACACGGAAGAAAGAGAAAGAAAACAGAAAAGATTGGTGTTTTACACGAGTTCAAATCTGTATACTAATAATTCAATAGAAAAATAATAAATTGAGAGAATCCCAGTGACCCCGGATCAGTCTGATGATCATTCAGCCTCCTGGGGTCGAGATTTAATCTGAAAAGCTGAAACGCGCTCAACAAACAAAACTGAATTAATTTACAGTTAAATAGATTTTGATTCCTGTCCTGATGAAAAAGTTATTCATGCAAAATCAACACAAAAATTCCGAGAAGCCATTACAAGGATTTTGATTCATTATTCATTTTAATTAATGAGCGGTTTGTTAAATTTATAATTTTAAAGTAAACAAATGGACAAATAATAAGCTTTTATATATAAAATTTGTTAAATTAATTATCCAGGATCAGACACTAATGTTCTTCTGCTACTACTACTACTACTAATGATAATAATAAGAGTCAGGGCCCTGAGTGTTTTCCGCTCACACTGATGTTGGATCTGTCGGGTTTTTCCGGGTCGGTATTCAGGATTTGAGGATGCTGTGGATTTACACACGCGCTAATTACCGATTCAGTCAATATTGAGCGCGAGGACAGAGGCTTTTCTGCAGGATTACCGAGCACAGCACATTCCTCTATCACTCTATCACTCTATTCCCCTTCAGCATGCAGGATTTCAGTACACAGTTAGTTTCTCCCCCCGTGGGCTACAGATATTACACACACACACACACACACACACACAGAGTCCTTTCCCCATCACTCCGTATTTTTTTTTTTTTTTGCATTTTTCCCCATTTTTAATCTTTATGTCTGTCTCGGTCTCTTCCACTTATTGGCTCCTTTTCTACTTGTTTATTTGTTCTATTTTTTATGCACTACTTTATATATTTTATTATTATTTTGTTTATATAATCAGTAGCACATACTATTCTATAACTAATAAACACGTTTAGATTTAATCAGCCAGCTTTATTTATTTTATTTTATTTATTTGCTTTACATTTTTGGTGTTATTGTGTGTCCTGCAGCTCTGTCTCCCGTCTCTACACACACACACACACACACACACACACACACACACACACACACACACACACACACACACATTTCACTGCAGTATAAAACACTGAAGCCTCTAAATAAACCTGATTTCAAACACATTCAGTAAACACACTGCACATCCACAAACCGCACGCGCACAGGCATGTGAAACAGATCAACACTTTTAGTTTTAATTTTAGTTTTAATTTTAGTTTTAATTTTAATTTTAATTGTCTCATTGCTCTACACACGAATATTCCTTTCGGAACGCGCTCGGATTTCTGTTCTTCAGCGAAACAAACACACAGAGGAAGCTTCTAAAATCAACAAAACAACAGAACAACAAAACAACAGAACAACAGAACAACAAATCAACAAATCCACTGCCGGAGTCACGAATCGGTTTAACACACACACACACACACACACACACACACACACACACACACACACACACACACACACACACACACACACACACACACAGAGTGGCGTGCACGTGGAAATTAGAAAGAAAGAAAGAAAGAAAGAAAGAAAGAAAGAAAGAAAGAAAGAAAGAAAGAAATTAACACGCGCGTCTTTTTTCTTTTCCTCCTGAACTTCCTGCACTGACCAGAAGGGGTCCCTCTAACACAATTAAACACACACACACACACACACACACACACACACACACACACAGACACACACATTTCAGCTCAGTTAAACGCCACTGAAAATAAAGACAAAGTAAAATAAATAATTTATGAAATAAAGTAGTTAAAAGCGAGAGAGAGAGAGAGAGAGAGAGAGAGAGAGAGAGAGAGAGAGAGAGAGAGAGAGACCTGTAGATGATAATTAAAAGGAAAATAAAATCTACCGAGGCGGTGAAACTCACACACACACACACACACACACACACACACGGATACCGCGGGGCAGCGACCAGTAACACCCTGACTCAGGAGCGGGGAAGAAAGAAAGAAAGAAAGAAAGAAAGAAAGAAAGAAAGAAAGAAAGAAAGAGGGAGATGATGTGGAAGGCAGTACATGTCTCTGTGCAAAAGCCGATAATTAAAGGGAGAAAAATAAATTAAATAAAAAACCCAACAACAACAACAACAACAAAGCCGCATGAGCCGCATGAGCTACTGATGCAATTTCATGCTCTCTCTCTCTCTCTCTCTCTCTCTCTCTCTCTCACACACACACACACACACACACACACACACACACACACACACACACACACACACACACACACACACACACGTACAAATAATCTGCAGCGAAAAATAAACAAAAACAATTCTCAGTCAAGAGCCGATTGAGTGTAAATAGACAGACAGACAGACAGACAGACAGACAGACAGACAGACAGATAGATAGATAGATAGATAGATAGATAGATAGATAGATAGATAGATAGATAGATAGATAGATATGGAAGTCTCAGTGTAAGACCCGACAATGAAAATCAGTGATAAATTAAAACAAAGTAAAATTTATTTATAGAAAGAAAGAAAACTTATACGACGGTGTCACACACACACACACACACACACACACACACACACACACACACACACACACACACACACAGTGTAGGCCTAAAGGAAAATCCCTCGTTTACTAGATAATAAATGAGAAAAATAAAATAAATACAGAAGAAATAAAGACAGATGACATCGGAGTCTGATCATTAAAAGGAAAAAAAATAATGAAATGAATTAAAAAGTCTGAGCCAAACCAGAATATTTATATGTTTATAAATATTTAGTGTTCAATAAATCGGGTTTAATGAGTGAATGAGTGATCATGCGGAGAGGGGATATCGGAGGCGGCCTCAGCTCCAGAGCCGACAATTCAATAAATAATAATTAACAA
>NC_083576.1:2693120-2765620 GCF_027579695.1 Neoarius graeffei | reverse complement strand
TGCGGTGTGAATGTTGTCCAGCAGCTCCAGCGCGGTTCCGGTGCTGCAGTCCGAGCGCGCGGAGACGCTGCGGTGTGAGGTGCGGCGGGGCGCGTGAGGAGGGATGGGCTGCTTTTCTTTTTCTTTTTTTTTTTAACGCGCATGAGTTTCGGTGCGGGATGGAAACACTTCACGAGACTTCAGCAGGTCTCTCTCTCTCTCTCTCTCTCTCTCTCTGGAGTGCGTGGGACTGCGGCAGTAACTTTTATTTTCCTACACAGAGAGAGAGAGAGAGAGAGAGAGAGAGAGAGAGAGAGCAGACGAGTGCTGCACGTTCCTCCCTTGCACGAGCTCTGACTCACAACCAGTGGGCGTGTGTGTGTGTGTGAGTGTGTGTGTGTGTGTGTGTGTGTGTGTGTGTGTGTGTGAGTGAGAGTGATTAGGTTTATTAGGTTGAATTTGTGAGTCTAAATAAAAACAAGCTGCGTCTTTAAAACCTGAAAATTAAAATGAGTTGATTTTTCTTTTTCCGTTTTATTTCCTGATCAGAGTTTTAGTTGATGCGAATTTATTTCGTGATGTAAACACTATTTAATAGAATTTATTAATTGTTTTAAGTCGAATATATTAACGGATATGTTCTGAATGCAAATAAATAAATAAATAAATAAATAAATAAATACACTCTGAGGGATTTTACTTCCTGTATTTGTATCCAAGTTTACTTTCTGTTTCCTGCTCAACTTAATAATATAATTATAACACATCACCTCGTGTGTGTGTGTGTGTGTGTGTGTGTGTGAGATTAGATGTATATATTTACAGATAGTTGTGATGTGATGGATGTTGTGTATAAAGCGCGCGCGCCCCGCGGCTCTGTTCGAGGAAAATCGATGTCGGCTCCCGGGGGAGAGCTGAACAATTTATTTGTAAACCAGGCCGAAATTCGATACAATTATGGAAAGCAGATGTAAACCGATCACATTTACAGAAGCGTTTGATCTCATAATAATGTTTTTTTTCCTCCAGAATTAAAGGAAAGGTGCCGCTTCAGTGTGTCTTTCTGATGAGAAACACCTTTCAAGTGGAATATAACTGATTAGAATTTAATTTGATTAGTGTGTATGTGTGTGTGTGTGTGTGTGTAAGGCCCATGAAGTGAAGTGAAGTGAACAGCTGGCTGGGATGTAAAACGCTCTTTAAAGATCGGAGGCTCATTTTCATCTGAAGCAAAGCCTTAATCCTTTTTTAACATTTTTGGTCATACATCCATTAAAGCGGTAATTAATGAGGGAGTCCCAGCAGCGCCGCTTCCTCCCGCTCAAGCATTGCTCGGGTTCGACCTCAGAATGGGTCTGATCGCAGAGTCGCTTCAGATCCGACACAATCTCTCTCTCTCTCTCTCTCTCTCTCTCTCTCTCTCTCTCTCCATTGCTGTTGTCATAAAACATGCATTAACTCTAACCTGCTGTTCACACAACAATGCACGAGCATCTATAACCTCCTGACGTCAGCAAGGCGACAATATTCACAACATGACACCGTTTATAAAGTTCACTCTCTTCATCTAATGATATGCAAAACATCTGAATATACATCACTTCACTGAAGACAAAAAAAATCCCCGAGTGGCCTGTTTATGAGCCGTTTATAACAGCGTTCATATCATAATTTATAAAATAATTAATTAATAACACATTCATAAGCTTTTAATACACGGATTGGGTGGTGTGTGTGTGTGTGTGTGTGTGTGTGTGTGTGTGTGTTTGAGATGCCAAAGGTCCTAAAGCGTCGACGGGCCCCTAACTGCTATATTATTGTATATTAAAACATGCATGAAGTATAATATTTATAAAATAATGCACAAGAATCCATAAACAGCTTATGTCAGTATTATGTCATTATTCACAACATGACATGAGTTATAAAGTGTACTGACGCATTAAATAAATAAATAAATAAATAAATAAAAGCAGGCATAAGAAGTGAAAACACATCACATCACAGCATCGAGCACTGAATCTAATAAAGCCTGGGAATCTACAAGCAGTTTATAACAATATAAATCATAACAAGATGAGATAAAAAAAAAAGCTTTTTATAACACATTCATCTGAAATAATAATAATAATAATAATAATAATAATAATAATAATAATAATAATAATAATAATTCGCACTCTATGAGCAGGTCTGCCAGGATTCTCAGAATGGCATGTTTTATAAAATAAACAGACTTGTCTCAACATTAGAGATTCATAAGCACTGAATAGAGAAGACGAGGCACGATGTTAAATGTGATCACATTACTGATCTAAGAAGAGCTTGTGTCAACATTCCTGATTCAAGCTCATCATTAATTTTTATTCATGCAAAAGTAAATATACTTCATGACACATTCATAAACAATGAATAACATTTCATAAGCACTGACTGAACATTTATGAACACTGTGTTAGTTTGAGGCTGTTACAGTTTCCATAATTATATAAGATGCTTTAAAACAAATAAACTAAGAAAATATTCAGGCTTCATAGCGCACTTATAATCACTGAATAAAGAATACATTCTTAAATCTAAAACAGTGGATATATTATTTACAGACAAATTCTAGACATTTCAAACATCATGTCCACGTCATAAACAGCTAATAAACACAGAACAGAGTTTATAACACATTTATAGGCACTGGATTATACACCACAACACTGAATATAAAATACAGCATCATTATAGAATTATGTATGCAAGTCTATAAACTTCATTATTAATAGTTTACAAATTTTACTGTCCAGATGTCATAACATGCTCATAGTGAACTGATATAGAACACAATTTGATTTATGAAATATTTCATCTTTATGCAAATCTATGAAGCATATATGTCAAGATTTACAAAATCACCCAATGAGGAGGGTTTTTTTTACATAAACAGATATTTATTGATGCAAAAAAAAATCATAACACTCAATCATAATCAGGAGCTCATTTGTAATAAGCAGGTGTTATAAGCAGTTATAAGCACCATGTGTCAGTATTATGTTAAAGTTCTCAGTGTTACATTACATCATGACACACTTTATAATTTGTTTTGATGCAAGTGAAAATATGGATTTGAAACCGTAAATTAACATTCATAAAGACTTTATAACACATTCATAAAGTGTAATTAGTGTAATAAACATGTTCTGAGCAATTATGAGCAGTTTATATTAGAAACATGTGAATACACTCGGTGTTACATTACAGTATTAAATACTTTATGGTACTGGGATTGACATAAGTGAACATATGGACTACATAATCTAATAATACTGACCTCAAGACTTCATAAAGCATTCATAAACAGTGAATAATGTAATACACAGGGAGTGATTGGCATATATGAGCACCTTATATATGATACGAGCAGTTTTAAAATGTCATACAGACAGAAGTGAAAATATGAATAGTTATGAACAGATTATAGCAATAGTCACAAGATGTTGTTTTCTTTTTTGCATCAGTTAAAACACCCATGTGAGGTATTATGCCCCGAATGATGTTCTAATCACATACAGTGTTGGCCAGGCTACATTTTCATCCCTTTATGGAGAATGTCAATGTGCTGTGCAGCTTTTTATCTGTACCAAAGGGGCGTGTTATCATCATCAAAGAGTAAAGTTTAGGACTTTGTTTTACTTTCTCTTTCTAAAACAAGAAAGAATTTTCATTTGAAAGTGAGAGATGAGGTCGAGGAGGACATCTCTGTCTTTTAATTTCTGCTAGTGACTCACTATTGATCCTGAAGGACAGACAAAGAACTGAGTAACCCCAAAGTACTGTACATTTCAATGCTGAGGATGCTTACAGCCACTCTAAAACATACAAACAAGACAAATGATGATATTTTAAAGCTGTAGTAAGTATCTTTAGCATCTTAAGCAAGGAAAGACCTTTCTTCCATTATAAGTTTTTGCCTTAAAAATTCACTTGTTGGAGTAAAATCCACATGTTGTACAGTTTAATTCTAAAATACTTACTGCAGCTTTAAAAACTACAAACAAGAAAAAAAATCAATATTTTAAAGCTGCGGTATTTTTAAAACCATCTTAGAGATAGAGAACCGAGCAAAATCTCCTTGCTTCTGTTATTAGATCATACAGAATATATTATATATCATTAACAAGTCTAAATAAATCCACATGTTGTAGATTTTAATGCTAAAGTTGCTAACTGCAGCTTTAAAAATTATACACAGGATACATTATTATATTTTCGAGCTGCATCTTTAGCAATGAACCATATTGTGACCATTACCTTTTTGTCTTTTGCCTAAATATGAATGTAACATTCACTACCAGGTGTAAATCCACATGCTGTACCTTTTAAAGATGCTTAATACTGCTTTAAAAATCATAAACAAGACAAATAATTATATTTATAATCTATTTCTTATAAAAAATATTTATAATCTATCTCTTACTAAAAAAAAAAGGTGGCATGGTAGTGTAAGCGGTTAGCACTGTCTTCTCACAACAAGAAGGTTCTGGGTTCGAGCCCAGCAGCCGACGGGGGCCTTGTGTGGAGTTCTCCCAGTGTCTGTGTGGGTTTCCCCCACAGTCCAAAGACATGCAGGTTAGGATAACATGGGCTGAAGTGCCCAAGAGTGGCAGCGCGCATGTACGCAGCAGCTTTGCCCTCCTACAAGGAACTAAATTTTGTTGTACATTTGTGCAGTGACAATAAAGGCATTCTATTCTATATTTTAAAATTACAGGAATGCTCTTTAGGGAAGGAGAACCAAGCAGAGCTTCACTGCTTCCGTTATCAGTCTTTGCCTAAATAACTTAACATTCATGAGTAGAATTAAATTCACATGCTGTACCTTTTAATTCAGAAGATGCTTATGACAGCTTTAAAATCTGTCAACAAGACAAATGATTATATTTTGAAGTGACATTAAACATCTGTGTCCTGCTTTTTTAAATCAGCTTTTAATTAAACAATGTAACCTTGACTAATAGAAATAAATTCACATGCTGTACATTTTAATGCTAAAGATGTTTATAACAGCTACAAAAATTACAAATAAGATAAATTAATATATTTTAAAGCTGCAGTAAGCATCTTTGCCATCTTTAGGAATGGAGAACTGAGCAGAACCTTTGTGCTTCTGTTATCAGTTTTTGCCAAAAAATAACATCCATTAGCAGAATTAAATCCATATACTATACATTAGAATGGTAAAGATGCTTACCGCAGCTTTAACATTACAAACAAGACAAACAATTATATTTTATAGTTATTTGTGACTTATTCTTTCTCCTACACAATTTATTTTAAATGATTACATGTCATTTCACAGCACTTTCAATGGTTTTGCTCCACTTTCCAGCTCACGCTGTTTTTTTTTCCCCGAAAGCTGTAAATCCCAAACCGGATCAGTTTATGTTCTGCTAACACGCTGAAGTGGAAAAGTGGAAAATGAGAGTCTGAGGGACAGGAGGAGATGGCGAGCATGTCGCGCAGAGCGGCACTTCTTGTTTAAAGCGTCCACTATGTGATTTTTACTGCCTCATTGGCTTAACGATTACAAGAGCCCTTGATTAGGCAAATTAGCACAGATGATTTGCAAACGGCTCTCAAAACCATTGGAAGAGTTTCAGGATTTCATAATGGCAATAATATTAGTGCAGTTATACACATGGTGTGGTTAACGTTTACAGTTCTGGCAGGACAACGAAGCACTAATGTGGCCAACAGTAGCCGTGTAAGTGCTCGCGCGCATGCACGCACGCACGCACGCACGCACGCACGCACACACACACACACACACACACACACACACACACACTTCTGCACCATATATTTAAATCTCACTCAAATGCTGGCTCCGGTTTATAAACTATTAATACCTCATTTACTGTGGCACCAAATGTCTATCAGTGACGTGATCAGTGGCTTCTTTACTGCTGCTAATTTAATATCAGGAGAAACACTGAGCTAAGCGCTAATGTTTTTAGCCATAGAGCTGGCTTAATATCGTTTCTGTTTTTACGACCAGCTCATGCTAGCATGTGAACTTTACACTTGCGGTCAGGAAGCGCATGTCCTCTTAAATATTTTCTAAATCTTTGAGTAAATTATTTTTCTTGATTATTGAATTTAAATGAATCTTCTTGGTTATAGTAACCCTACTAAACTAGCATTACAGTAAAAAGGCTAACATAAAAAACTAGCATTAGTGTAAACCAGAATTATACGTACAGTCATAGGAGAAAGAAAGTACACCCTCCTTTACTTCTGTGTGATTTATTTTTTAATCAGGGCCTAAATAACAATTGTGTGTTTGTTTATCAAAGTTGGTGACGGCAATCAGATAACCTCAGGTAACAAGACAACAGATTTACAAAAAAAAAAAAAGGAAACGAATATTCAGAAAATTGGAAGGAAAAAATAAGTGTACTCTATAATTCAGTAACACATAGAACCACTTTTAGCAACAACAACATGAAGTACGAGTTTTCTGTAGGAGTTCCTCAGTCTCTCATATCATTCTGGAGACAGTTTCTCTCACTCTTCTTTGCACCATTACTTCAGTTCATTGATGTTTGAGGGAATTCGTTGAGGCTCAGCTCTCTTAAGATCCCACCACAGCATCTCAATGGGGTTGAGGTCTGGACTTTAACTTGGGCTTTCAAACACCTTCATTTTCTTCTCCTTTAGCTGTTCAGATGTCGATTTGCTAGTGTGTTTGGGATCGTTGTCATGTTGCATGTCCCAAGTACAGCCCAGTTTAAGCTGCTGGACAGATGTCCTCAGATTTGTCTCAAAAATATTCTGGTACAAAATGGAGTTCATTGTTGTCTCAGTCAATGCGTTTACATGCACATCCAAATCGAGCTGCTGTCGGTAATCGAGCTAAGGGTCCCAGCAGGGGTGCCAGAGAAATCCAATCCTACATGCACACAAGGAAATCGAGCTATTGTGTGAGGTACATTGTGCACCCGAGCCACAGGTGGCGCTACACGCCCCATCGTGTTGGTACACTTCCAGTTGTCATCATGAAGAAGAGCTATTCACGAGTATAAACAAAGTTATCAGCAGTGTTGCCAGATAATGGTGACGTTTTCCAGCCCAAAACATGTTCAAATCCGCCAAAATGCACTTAAAACCGCCCAATCTGGCAACACTGGCAGTTCCGTGTTCACAAGTTCCGTGCTGAAGCTGTTAGGCTTGCTCTAACAGACTGTATAGCTACAAACTGTCCTGTGCAGACCACTGTTTTGTAAGACAACTTATTTTTGCACAATTGTATATTTTCTAAAGTCCATTTTTTGCTTACAAAAATTTTTTTTTTGCTTACAATTTAACTTATGTCTTAATAAACACACAAAAAGTTCAATTGTTTTGTTTTTATTGACATTCTTCAGATGGTGGACATATATATATATATATATATATATATATATATATATATATATATATATATATATACAAATACAATGACTTGTTTATGTACACAATTCACAGCTATGCAACAGCTGTACAGATGTATTTGGTGATACAGTAAGTGAGCTAAATTTTAACAGTGCAAACAATGCCACAAAAAGAAAAGATTCATGCCGTTGTCATGATTCGTTGTCATGCCGACCGAGGCTGTTGTGTTTCCCGCTTGTGGTCTCGTCACTCGTCACTTCCGGAAGGGGCAGCGCTGAAGTAAGTAGCTCGACTATGTAGCTCGATAGGGTTTACATGCACTAAGTAGCTCGGCTAAAATCGCATAATCTAGGTCGTGTAGCTCGATTACGAGAAATCAAGTTCGGTTCGATTTCAGCCTAGCTAAGGTGTTTCCATGGCATTTAGAACTTCGATTTCAGTCAAACAACGGCAGAAATTCGATTTTCTCTATGTGCATGTAAACGCACTGAGTGATTACAAGTTTCTCAGGTCCTGTGGCTGCAAAACAAACCCAAATCATCAGCAGTCCATCACCCTGCTTCACAGGTGGTATGACATGTTTGTGGTGACATGCTGTGTTTGGTTTTCGCTAAACATGGCACTGTGCATGATGACCAAACATCTCCACTTACTGTAGGTCTCATCAATCTCAAGGACATTGTTCCAGAACTTGTGGCTTTTTCAGATGCAATTTCAAGGTCGAGGCTCTTTTATTTGTCGTTTCAACCATATACAGTTGGTACAGTACACAGTTAAAATGAAATAACGTTCCTCCAGGAACATGGTGTTACATTAAACATCAGAGGATGACAAATCTACAAATACAACATAAAGTGCAGACAACAAGGACAGTGCAAAAACAACAACTAGCACAAGCAGAATATTGCCAATCTGCTACTGTTAATGGTCGGAAAGTTGAGTGTGTGTATTGAGGTAGTATATCAAAAGGGAATAAATTAATGTAAACCTCGTGTGTGAGAAGCATTTTGCAATTTTGCAAACATAAGCTGTGCTCCATATCCTTTTTTGAGAGAAGGGTCTTTTTCCTAGCCACCCTTCCATGAAAGCCATATATGTTCATTTTTTTCCCATAATTTTGCTGTCATTAACATAAATATTTAATTTGCTTACAGAGGCCTGTAGATCACGTGATGTAGCTTGGGAGGTTTTCTTTATTTCTCTGAGCTTTAAATGGTCTAACCGTGGACTGAATCTGTTGGGACACTCACTCCTGGGAAGACTGGGAACTGTCTTAAAGGATCTCTATTTGTAAACAATCCTCCTCACTGTAGAATAGTGAATTTAAAATTATTTGGCAATGGCCTTATGACCCCTCCTGGATTAATGAGGGGCAATAATTGTTTCTCTGAGTTCATGTCTGATGTAATTTCTTCTTGGCATGAAGTGTGAGTGCTCCAGGGCACCAAACTGCCAAAAAGTTCTGCTTCTATAGTACCGGTAGTAGTCACACTAAGCTTGCGTATTTGATGAGTAAAACCTGGCTGCTCATCATTCTCTTCATTACTGTGGAAGTAGGAAGAGTGTAGTTAGTTTGCCCATTTGGTTTCTGAAAGTTGGTTTATGTTTTGGGAAAAAAAGTGGCTACATATTGAAATCTCTTGGTTTTTTTGTCACCTGAGGTTATTTGTTTGTTTATAGATGTTGGAAATGACCAGACAACATTATTTAGGCCCTGATAAATAAAAACATAGAAATGAAAGAGGGTGTATTTTCTTTTACCCATGACTGTATTATAATAACTCACTAGAAAACTCACTAGAAAATAATGTGATAGTAAACATTATTACTATAATGGTCCAGTGTGATATGAGAATCCAGTTTCTTCTGAAGATCCAGATGTGTGTGTGTGTGTGTGTGTGTGTGTGTGTGTGTCTGTGTCTGTGTGTGTGTGTGTGTGTGTGTCTGTGTGTGTGTGTCCATCAACTTTAAGCCCCTGGCTCTAAATTAGCATCATAAACGTAACTCTACAGCCACACCGGGACTTCCATCTGAGTAAACCTAGCGAGCCGCTAGTTTTCTGCACTCTTGACACCTAGCATGTAGCATAATGGCTAACGAGGTGAGCTCAGGTGTGTTGGAGTAAATATCAGAGGTAAATATCTGTGTGAGAGCTTTTGGCTAATTGCAGATGCACAGGGACTGATGGGGCAGCTGGAGAGGATCCGAGATCGATGAAGACGCCACCGGGCAGCCGGAGGGGAGATAAAAGCGGGGAAAAACACAGAGGTAATGAAACGAGAGACGCTCGATAGGGCGTGGAGGAGAAAAAAACGAGAAAAAAGATGAGACTTGAGAATGTCGAGTGCAGATTAATTAGTGCTCGTGGAAAAGGGAAGGCGTGTTCGACACAGAGATGGACAGAGCCAGGATTGGAGAGATAAATGAGTGAAGGGGGTTTTGTGTGTGTGTGTGTGTGTGTGTGTGTGTGTGTGTGTGTGTGTGTGTGTGTGTGATCCAGTCCCTATGTGAAACTGTTGACATTTGTGCTTTCTCCCGCCTTCATTATGTTCCTCAGCCTTTTTTTTTTTTTTGCGCTGGATTAGCGACAAATCTCCCACGCAGCACTTTCAGCATGCAGCTAGTAGTTTAACGTCATCAATAATGGATGAAGAGATTGTAATCTGTATGAGAGAGAGAGAGAGAGAGAGAGAGAGAGAGATGTGGTGTGGTGATGTTCTTCTTCTTCTTATTATTATTTTTATTATTATTATTTTTGCTTATTACTTTGTGTTACATACTTTTTAAAGTGACTGGACATTAGAGATAGATAGATAGATAGATAGATAGATAGATAGATAGATAGATAGATAGATAGATAGATAGATAGATAAAATTAGGATTTAATGGCATGAAAGTGAAAAAACAGACAGGTAGAAATGGCTGTGAAGGCGGAGTCTCTCTCTCTCTCTCTCTCTCTCTCTCTCTCTGCCATTTTCTGTTTGTCTGTCTGATCCTTTTACCCACTGTCTCCCTTTCAGTCTGTCTCTTCCTCTTTCTCTGCCATTCTTTCTGTCTGTCTTTCTATCAGTTCAATTCTCTCTCTCTCTCTCTCTCTCTCTCTCTCTCTCTGTCTCTCAATTTCATTGATTGTGTTTACTCGAGCTTCTCATTGCAGCTCATTAGCTTAGACGGTGAGACACACCCTGTCCTGCTGCAGGGGATGGAAGGATTAACGTGTGTGTGTGTGTGTGTGTGTGTGTGAGAGAGAGAGAGAGAGAGAAGGTTGTTGAGAATATTCAGAGTTAAGGATGGACAGACTGATGTGAGAGTATCTACACTTTCCATCCTGATGTTTCATTTTTTTTAAATCCATATTTATATAAAATATCAATACTGTGTGAATTAATATTCTGTGCCTGTGTGTGTGTCCATGCATCACTGGGTTGAGTGTTCATATGAAAGCATGGGGGGATTAGTCCTGGGTAATGATGTCACCCGGCTGTGTGATGGAATAATTGCAACACAGAAAAAAAGAAAAGAAAGAAGAGATGGCCAGAAAAAAAATTCCGAGTGGCTTTGATGTTTCTGTAAAGATTCCCAAAGGAACGACTAAAGAATTCACCGTCCTCCCTAATATCAGATTAGCTCATCTCTCTCTCTCTCTCTCTCTCTCTCTCTCTCTCACACATACACCATCTTTCTTTCTTTCTTTCTTTCTTTCTTTCTTTCTTTCTTTCTTTCTTTCTTTCTTTCTTTCTTTCTTTCTTTCTTTCTTTCTTTTAATTCTGTCCCTTATACATCTGCCTCTTTCTAGATATCTTCGTTTTTTCCCTTTCTCTCCCTTTCTGTCTTTGATTTTTATCACTCTCTTTCTCTCGCATTGTTTTCTTCACTTTCTCACTTCATCCCCCTTTTATTTTTATCTCCCTCATCTCTCTTGCCCCTTTCATTTATCTTTTTCTTTTCTTTTAAACATTTTGTTTTTTATTTCCATTTTACCTTTTCTTTCTTTCTTTCTTTCTTTCTTTCTTTCTTTCTTTCTTTCTTTCTTTCTTTCTTTCTTATTTTTCCCTCTATTCATGTCACTTCATGTCTTTTTTGTTCTCTCTATCTTTTTTGTTCTCTCTATCTCTGCCCTTCATTTCCTCACTCTCTTTACATCTTTTATTTCCCTCCCTCACCTCTCTCCCACTCTTTCACTTATTCTTTCCTTCCTCTTGTCCTTTTTCTTCTCACACCTTTCTTCCATATCTCTCTATTCATTTCATCATTTTTTTCTTTCAACTGCTTTCATTCTCTCCAGCTTTCCTTCTCTTTAGTTCTTCTCTCTATCTTGAGATCTCATGCCCTGCACTTCATCTTGCTCTCCTTTTCTCCACATACTGTACCCTTTTCTTTCTTATTCCTTTTTTCTCTCTCTCTTTTCACCCCTCCTCTCCATTTATTTTGCCCTCTTTCTCTGTCTCCTTATCAATCCTTAAACAAATGTTTATCTCAGTTATTTTCTCTTTCTCTCACTCTCTCCTTCTCTCTTTGTATACTTTTCTTGCTCATCTTTCTCACTCTACCTTTCCTGTCCTTTGAACCACTCCTTTTCATACACATCTCTATCTCTCTCCCTCCATCTAAATGTCTCACTAAACCTCGTTCTAAATGAGCGAACCTTTGGATCAACCCTTTGGGGCGTACTTCAGGTAGTCCAGCACGCAGAATAGAAATCATTTTTATCATCTTTTTTTAGGGATTTAAGACAACGATAATATTACATCTGGAGAGCGGTTCCTAAAACACAGCCGTATATTTAACCAGACGTGTGATCCGTCATTGGAGCAATAATACCTCGCTTTTCTTTCTTCTCGCTTATTTTAATTTGTGGACTGCAATCAGACTTTGATGTATGGAATATTGCGCCGTAAATGTGAAATATTGTTCAAACACACAGGCGACCTTCACACCTCACGCTGTATATAAACTCAGAGTCACAGTGAGATCCTGTAACCTCTCACATGGCATAAATCTGAGTCTCTACACAACAACGAACAAATGATTATCCATCAGAACCAAACCATGTGTGTGTGTGTGTGTGTGTAAAACCAGCCCTTTATTAGCTTCTCTTGCTAAACTTGGAGAGAGCTGAGGTGATTCCCACAGAGTCGTGCACCTCGGCCATGACATTCATTTCAGCACCAATCAAAGCCCTTGAATGTGTGTGTGTGTGTGTGTGTGTGTGTGTTCATTAAGGCAGAGACCAGGGTCAAGCATCATTCAGACTTATCATTCAGACTTTAATCAGTCCACTGCTACTGTGAACATTTTGTTAAACATTTTCACAGTAACATTTAAATTCACACATTTGAGGAGAGAAAAAAAGTAGGCAGAATATTAATCAATAAATAGCGATATAGGAAACATGCTAACCTACAAACTAAAGACTATAGGCATTATAACAAACTAGCATGGCAGTAAACAGGCTAACACATTAATTAGCATTATAGGAAACATGCTAACCTACAAACTAAATACTGTAGGCATTCTAACATAAACTAGCATGTAAGTAAACAGGCTGACACATTAATTAGCATTATAGGAAACATGCTAACCTACAAACTAAAGACTATTGGCATTATAACATAAACTAGCACGATAGTTTACATGCTAACTCACAAACTAGAGACAGACACTATCACTTTAACTAACATTACAGTAAATAGGCTAATTCAATCACTATTCGAAGATTATACATGAACTAGAATGACAGTAAAAATGCTAAATGACAAACTGTCATAGTAGTAAACTAGCTAACCCATGAACTAGCATTGGAGTAAATTACGCTAACCCACTAATTAGCATTTCCATAAACTACACATGAACTAGCATGACATTAACATGCTAATCCATGAACTCGTTTTAAGGTGAACTAAAACACACACTGAGCTTAAATTAACTGCCCAAATTCAAAAGCTAATTGTCAATGCTAATGTGATGCTACAAAATCTGTTAATATGCTAATTTATGGATCATGTGTGTTTAATTATGTTTAATGATCTGCTGTTCTACACACAGGTTGGAGGGGAAGAAAAAATAAAAGCATGAACAGAGTCGACCAGTCGGTCATGAAGCATCTATAAATGTCTGACCCTGAGTCGTTTTTCTTGGCACAGATGTGAGCTCGTCGGCGGGATGCTTCATGTTTCCGACTGTGTTCAGGTCTAAATTTAACCTCACGCACGTGAGAGTGTGTTTTCCCTGGAAGTCCAGCTCTACTGAAACTGTTCACAGTGATACAGTAGGTGTGAGCTGCTGTCCTTCTGTCAGATGTACATGAGTAAATAATGTACATAATTTAAAGCCATACTTCAGTATTCCATACCCTTCAGTATTCCATACACTTAAATATTCCATACCCTTCAGTATTCCAGGCCTTTCATATCCCAAAACATTTCAATATCCCATACCCTTCAGTATTCCATACACTTAAATATTCCATACCCTTCAGTATTCCAGGCTTTTCATATTCCAAAACACTTCAATATTCCATACCTTGCATATTCCATACACATCAATATTCCATACAATTCAGTATTTTGAACACTTCAGTATTCCATACATTTCAGTATCCCATACCCTTCAGTATTCCATACACCTCAGTATTCCATACCTTTCATATTCCATACCCTTCAGTATTCCATACCCTTCAATGTTCCATGCACCTCAGTATTCCATACCTTTCATATTCCATACCCTAAAATATTCTATACACTTCAGCATTCCATACATTTCAGTACACTGTACAATTCCTTATCCTGTTCACTCCAGTAATCTATCCAGTTCAGTATTCCATACCCTTCAGTACTCCATACCCTTCAGTATTCCATACCCTTCAGTATTCCATGTCCCTCAGTATTTCTTTACAGTTGACTTTTTTGGCTAATGAAACAGTAAAATAAAATCCATCAGTTCTAATAAGGTCATGTATTAAATATAACCTGGTGCTATTGTTATTAATTTATTGTTAATTACTTTAAAAAATATTTTCCTGATATATTTTTTTAAATGAAAAGAACAGTGTGGATTGGGAAGTGCTAACAAACTAATGCCATGGAGTGGGGAAGCATTTTGCTTGGACTATTGAAACATTCACATCAGTGTACAATTCACTTCTCCTGTCACTTCCAATGTGAGGAAATTTATTAAAGATCAGCTTTAGAATTTAGAAAATCAGGAAAAGAAAGTAGAATGGCAACATCACATTGCCCAGTAGGAATTTCAGGAAAGTCATACATATACCCACACCGGCCACTTTATTAGGAACACCCCTAACATCCACCTGCAGTTTTGTGCATCAGCCGATCCCTCGACAGCAGCACAGTGCCTCAAATCCCACAGATACAAATCAAGAGCTTCAGTTAATGTTCACAATGTTCAAACATCAGAATGGGAAAATTTGTGATCTCACAGTGAAGTGTGACTTTCTTTCTTTCTTTCTTTCTTTCTTTCTTTCTTTCTTTCTTTCTTTCACTGTGGTATGGGTGTTGGTTTGAGCCAGATGAGTGTGAGGTTTGAGTATTTCAGAAACTGCTGATCTCCTCCTGGGGTTTTCACACACAACAGTCTCTAGAGTTTACACAGAATGGTGCGGAAAACAAAAAATAATGGATTAAGTGAGTGACCGACAGTTCTGTGGGTGGAAACAAATGCCTTGTTGATAAGAGAGATGAGAAAATGGACAGATTGGTTTGAGCTTTTTTGCCAGGAAGGATATAGTAACTCATATAATCACTCTTTACAACCGTGGTGAGCAGAAAAGCTTCTCAGCATGCAACAGCAGACAGAAGAACACATTGAGTTCCACTCCTGCAGCCAAGAACAGGGAGCTTAGAACCAACAACAGGTTCCTATTAAAGTGGCCAGTGAGTGTAGACTGTATATCTGAAACTTTACACTGTTCATGTGTGAAAGGATAAAAAATTCTAAAACCTGAATCAGAAGGTCAAAACCATCTGAAGCACAATGTCTATAAAAATTCATATTGAACCTCATAATTCTAATGCGCCGAGTCCCTGTAGTCTTTACACACAGAAATGTCATGCATTGTTTCTTTTTACGAGTTAAATGAATAATATTTGAGCTTCTCGAAGTCTGAAATTTGTCCGCAGTGTGGAATCACAGCAGAACAGCTGCCTGTGTCGATGGAGTGAAGAAAAATGGCAGAATCGTAGCATTGAGTGTTTATTTGAACAAAACCGCATTAAGCACTAAGTTACATAGTTGAGGTCCAAACCATCAAGACAGTCATGACACACTTTGTAAAATCAGCCAGAGCATAAAATTATGAAAAAAAAAACTTTTTGCCTGAACACACTGGCTCTTTTTTCTAATTGAGTAATAATGTGTGTGTATCAGCTGCCATGGAGTGCATTCTGTTCTGGATCAAAACAGCATGACCAAACAGTGTCACTGTAACCATTGAGTGTCATGTAACATAGCGTCTGTGTGTGTGTGTGTGTGTGTGTGTGTGTGTGTGTGTGTGTGTGTGTGTGTGTGTGTGCGCACGTGCATCATAAATCCCGCTCTGTGTGTGGAGTGACACATATTTGAGAGCAAAAGTCTAATGTGTTGAGCTCAAGTGTCATCATCGTCAGATGATCCTCAGAGCTCAGGCGACGAACTCGGACATTTCACTGAAAATAAAATGTTTCCAAGATATCATTTAACAACATCCAGCTTTTTTCCATACAGTTCAGTATTCCCTATGCTTAAATATTCCTGACAATTCAGTATTCAATATACTTCCTGTATGTCTTCCATACAGTTCATTATTCACTGTACTTAAGTATTCCATAAACTTTTGTATTCTGTACCCTTGAGCATTCCATACAGTTTGGTATTCTGTACACTTCAGTATTGCACACACTCTGGTATTCCCTATACTTTATTCCTTACATGCCAGTATTCTGTACACTTCAGTATTCCATACAGTTAAGTATTCCGTATACTTCAGTATTCCATACATTTCAGTATTCTGTACACTTCAATATTCCATAAGTTCAGTATTCTGTACACTTCAATATTCCATACAGTTCAGTATTCTGTGCACTTCAGTATTCCATAGAGTTTCATATTCTATACATTCCAGTATTCCATATAGTTTAGTATTCCATACACTTCAGTATTCCATACAGTTCAGTATTCTGTACACTTCAGTATTCCACACAGTTCAGTATTCTGTACACTTCAGTATTCCATACAGTTCAGTATTCAGTGTACTTCAGTATTCCATATAGTTTAGTATTCCATACACTTCAGTATTCCATACAATTCAGTATTCTGTACACTTCAGTATCCCATACAGTTCAGTATTCTATATAGTTTAGTATTCCATACACTTCAGTATTCCGCACAGTTCAGTACTCTATACACTTTAGTATTCTATACAGTTTATGCCTGTCCTGTCTACTCCCCCTCTGTCAATTGTGTGTATGTGTATGTAAGGACAGGTCGATGATCAATTTCGCTGGTACAGTGATAATAAAGGATTCATTCATTCATTCATTCATTCATTCAGTTTAGTATTCTATACAGTCCAGTATTCAATACACTTGTGTATTCAATATGTCAGTATTCCATACACTTCAGTATTCCATATAGTTTAGTATTCTCTACACTTTAGTATTCCATGCAGTTCAGTATTCCATACACTTCAGTATTCCATACAATTCAGTATTCCATAAAGTTCAGTATTCCATATAGTTTAGTATTCCATACACTTCAGTATTCCACACAGTTCATTATTCTGTACACTTTAGTATTCTATACAGTTTAGTATTCTATACAGTCCAGTATTCCATACACTTGTGTATTCAATATGTCAGTATTCCATACACTTCAGTATTCCAAATAGTTTAGTATTCTCTACACTTTAGTATTCCATGCAGTTCAGTATTCCATACACTTCCATATTCTCTACACTTCAGTATTCTGTACACTTTAGTATTCTATTCATTCCAGTATTCCATACACTTGTGCATTCCATATGTCAGTATTCCATACACTTCAGTATTAGCTATACTTAAGTATTCAGTATAATTCTGTATTACATACATATCAGTATTCCGTACAGTTTAGTATTCTGTACACATCAGTATTCTATATACGTCAATATTCCTTCTATTTAAGAATTCCACGCACTTCAGTATTCTGTACAGTACAGGATTCACTACAATTAATTATTCCATGTCCTTCAGTATTCCACACACTTCATTATCCCGCTTTTCTGTGAGGTCAACATGAAACAGAAATATGAACTCATTTAGCTTCTGTAACGTGATGCATTCCTGAATAAAACACCAGGATAAAAAGTTTCCATATAAATTAGAGTTTAATGTTTATACAGTGTAAAACACATGATCTCATCAGCAGAGCTTGTAGCATCTAGTGGCAGTTTAATGCCAGTGCCCTTCCCAGTGCTAGCGCTGAATGTCCATCTGCCTCAGTGAGATTCTGGGCCGTGTCTTTCGAGTTGATGTGGAGAGATCTATTACTGACAGAGACCTGGGAAATTCACGATGTAATGCAGAGCATTAAAGAGTCGCAGTTATTTATTTGTCTCTTTGTCAGCTAGCGTGTTAAAGTAGCAAAGTAGTACTGACGCCAAAAGCCAGCTCGAGTCTCTCATCACACACACACACACACACACACACACACACACACACACACACACACACCAAGTGATCTGCTGAAGGACGCTCAGACTTATCACCCTCTCAGAGGTCCTCCAGAAAGTGGCACGTGAAATCGCTGCGGCAGAAACGTTCCATATCAACATTGCATACTCATGACCTCATTTCGCATGCCTGGAGCTGAGTCTGGCTTGGACCTCGCTCGCCCCTGATGGGACTTTTCCTTTCAGGTCTGCGGTGATAAAGAAGAGTCCTGACAAGGAGAGAAATTTGATTATTGCTGCCATTCCTGCTTATTATTGTGTTGCATTTTTGCAGCGTGAGAAGACAAGGCTTTGAAAAAAAAAGCACCTTGTGTATCTTGAGCGAGTTATCAGGATTCCTGCGCTGAGGGTAGTTCAGACGAGGAGGATGTGCTCTGATATTCCTGGCCTTGTCTCGTTGTGGTTGTGTTGCAGATGGATGAGTCTCAGCTGAATCTGAAAGAGACCAGAGTCACAACCAGAAGAAAAAAAAATCAACCTTACGTGACCTTATCCTGTTAGCTTAAATGCATGCTGGACCACACGGGACAAAATTACGCACATTAATATTTATCTGGAGACCAAAAAATATTCCTCCATAAATTATTCCACATATCTAGAGTCCTGTGCAAAAGTCTTAGACCCCCATTTTTTTTTCAGACAAACTTTGTTATAGATTTCTATTTTATGACTTTTACATTATCAAGTCAAAACATTACAAAAACATTTTAGAGTTCCAAACGTTCATTTGTTTCCAGCACAAAATTAAATGTTACAGAAAAAAAGTTTGTTTATATCTGAGCAGCATATTCCATAAGAGAACACGTTGCAGATGAAAAAAGAAACCATAATGAAGGCTGCTGGGTTTTGGTGTAAAATGAAGAAGTGAGTGTGACAGTCAAAGTGTCCAGAAGAACTGGGGCTGGTTCTGTAAGATGCTCAGGAAAACCTACAGATCATTTCCACATAAAACTGACCTCACTGGACCTCAGACGGATATTTTTTTAAAGTAAAGGGTCGTCTCACACCAAATATTGACTTTGTTTCATTTATTATGGCTCACTGATTACTGTTTATCATATTATTTAATGTTGAAATTAAATGGGGTGTAGGGAGCTCTGGATAGAGGTAGCACTTTTGGCGTCTAGCGGCTGTATCCTACTATGTAGGGTAGCTGGGCATCACTGGTCCTCATCCATCTCCCAAACTCTCATGTGCTGGCTCCAAGCGCCACACCCCGGGACACCACTTCAGCTGGCGGACTAAGCCACGTGAGGGGGTGGTGTTTACACTACACCATTTCTAGGCGGAGGAGCTGCTTTGGGCAGTCAATGGCTAGCGGGCGGAGGAGATCCCAGTGGATCCAACGGCCTAGTGTAGGGGAGTAAACCCTTCAAATCAGGAGTGGAGCCCTAAAGGCAGACCAGCGTGCTGTGCAAACTGACTCCGGCAACTCCTGCAGCCAACCCGGTGCCAAACGTACTGCTTCACATTCCTTTGGATTATACTGGCGAGGCCGAGAGGGGGGTCCTGACAATTGGGCAACCCAGGATCTCCACATACTTCGCCAAGGCTTGCGCCCTGGAGAGGTCACTTCAGTGCTGCTGCCCCAGTGGCAGAAACAACAAGGGAGACAGCAGTTACAAGTTATAAGTCCGGAGTGAGTTGATGTGAGCTCGGACGCTATGGGTTGTCTCTGACGGTGGGAGGGACCATCGCATCCCACTGGTCAGATACTGCCTGCCTCAAGCTGGGCAGCCCCCAGCCAGTAAGGTGCTGACCCGTCACAGTCTGCCTGCTCCAATGGGTGCTTGGAGCTCAGGACAAAACCAAAGAGCTGACTGCAAACCCTGCACCAGGAAAAACAAGAAACAAAACAAGAAAGCCACCAGCACTGAGATTGGCAACCTGGAATGTCAGGACCATGTGTCATGGCCTCTCTGACAACCTACAACAAGTTGATGATGCAAGAAAGACAGCGGTCATCAGTCGGGAGCTCAAGAGATTCGAGATAGACATTGCAGCACTGCAGGAAACCAGGCTCCCATCAAACGGCAGTCTTAGAGAAAAGGACTATACATTCTTTTGGCAAGGGAAAGCCCCAGAGGATTACCGTGTGCACGGCGTAGGTTTTGCAGTAAGAAACTCCCTATTGTCTGCAATCGAACCTCCATCAGAAGGCACAGACCGCATCCTCTCTCTTCACCTTACAACCACCTCAGTCCCCGTGAACATCATGAGTGTCTATGCCCCAACTTTATGCTCTTCTCAACTACAAGCAAGATCCATGTGAAAAGACACTTACAGCCCTCAGGAGGGCCAGAAGTAATGCCCAATGGATTGCTAGACAGTGCACCAATAACTACTGGCAGACCTTGTGTCAAAGTATCCAGCTTTCCGCCGATTGTGGCAACATACGAGCCATGTACGAAGGTATGAAGAAGGCCATCGGCCCCAGTGTCATCAAGATCGCCCCACTAAAATCTACCTCGGGCGAAATCATCACTGACCGTGCAAAGCAGATGGAGAGGTGGGCAGAACATTACCAAGAACTGTACTCGAGGGAGACCATTGTGACAGACACGGTGGTGGAAAACACGAGTCCCCTGCCTGTCATGGAAGAGCTCGATGCCCCACCCAACATCGAGGAGCTTAGCAAGGCCATTGAATCTTTAGCCAGTGGCAAATCTCCAGGAAATGATGGCATCCCTCCTGAGGTCATCAAAGTAGGCAAACAGTCGAGCCTACTTGTTTACCTCCACGAACTCCTGCTACAGTGCTGGGAGGAAGGAACCGTACCTCAGGACATGCGCGATGCCAACATCATCATGCTCTATAAAAACAAAGGTGAATGCAGCGATTGTAACAATTATCGTGGCATATCCCTTCTAAGCACTGTCGGCAAGACCTTCGCCCGTGTTGTGTTGAAGAGACTGCAGCTGATTGCTGAACATGTCTACCCCAAAGCGCAGTGCGGGTTTAGAGCCAAGAGATCTACAATAGACATGATCTTCTCATTGAGGCAGCTGCAAGAGAGGTGCCATGAGCAGAGACGTCCTTTGTATATTGCCTTTATAGACCTGACCAAGGCATTCGATCTGGTCAGCAGATCAGGCCTGTTTACACTCTTGCAGAGAATTGGATGTCCCCCTAAGCTTTTGAGGATCATCACATCATTCCATGAAGACATGCAAGGCACAGTTCAGTATGATGGCTCTTCCTCGGCTCCCTTCCCCATCAAGAACAGAGTCAAATAGGGCTGCGTACTCACCCCAACACTTTTTGGTATCCTGTTCTCCCTGCTGCTGTGCTACACCTTCAGTCAATCTGAAGAGGGCGTGTACATTCACACCAGAAGCGACGGCAGCCTGTTCAACCTCGCATGCCTTCGCGCAAAGACAAAGGTGCGAAGAGTTCTCATTCGTGAGATGCTGTTTGCTGACGATGCCACCCTGACAGCACACACCGAGGCTGGCCTCCAAGATCTCATCAACTGTTTTGCCAATGCCTGCAGAGAATTTGGACTTACAATAAGTATAAAGAAGACGAACGTCCTTGGCCAAGATGTCACCTCAGCACCCTGCATCTCCATCGGTGACTGCACTCTAGACGTGGTGGAGGATTTCACCTACCTTGGCTCCATCATTTCCAGCAGTCTCAACCTAGACACAGAGCTGAACACTAGAATTGGGAAGGCTTCAATGGCCTGCCTGTCAAAGAGAGTGTGGGAAAACTCCATGCTCACCATTAATACAAAGATCAAAGTGTATCAAGCCGGGCGGCACGGTGGTGTAGTGGTTAGCGCTGTCGCCTCACAGCAAGAAGGTCCGGGTTCGAGCCCCGTGGCCGGCGAGGGCCTTTCTGTGTGGAGTTTGCGTGTTCTCCCCGTGTCCGCGTGGGTTTCCTCCGGGTGCTCCGGTTTCCCCCACAGTCTAAAGACATGCAGGTTAGGTTAACTGGTGATTCTAAATTGACCGTAGGTGTGAATGTGAGTGTGAATGGTTGTCTGTGTCTATGTGTCAGCCCTGTGATGACCTGGCAACTTGTCCAGGGTGTACCCCACCTTTCGCCCATAGTCAGCTGGGATAGGCTCCAGCTTGCCTGCGACCCTGTAGAACAGGATAAAGCGGCTAGAGATAATGAGATGAGATGAAAGTGTATCAAGCCTGTGTGCTGAGCACTCTGCTGTATGGTAGCGAGAGCTGGACCCTATACTACCTCCAGGAATGCAGGCTCAGCACCTTTCATCTCCGCTGCCTCAGAAGGATCCTTGGTATCTCTTGGCAGGACCACATTCCCAACAAGGATGTCTTGGCACGGGCGGGAACTCTCAGCATGTTTGCCCTGCTCACAAAGAGACGCTTGCATTGGCTCGGCCATGTCACCCGCATGCAAGATGGCAGAATTCCCAAAGACATCTTGTATGGTGAGCTTACCACTGGCTCTAGACCTACAGGAAGACCCACACTCCACTACAAAGATGTGTGCAAGCGGGACCTTAAGGCGGGTGGCATTGAACCAGCAGGCTTTGAAGCAGTGGCAATAAACCATAATGCTTGGAAACTTGCTGTCAGGTCTGCTGTTGAGACGTCAGAGCAGAGAAGAGAGGAGCAGTGGGAGGAGAAAAGAGCACGAAGACGTGAGAGAGCAGAGTCGGCGCATTCGGACGACACCGCCTTTACCTGTGGTACTTGCAACAGGACCTGCCGATCCAGGATAGGGCTCTACAGCCACAGCCGGCGCTGCAATTCCATCATAGACTAACTCTAAGGCACAAAACTCCATTGTTTCTCAAGACAGAAGGATGCCAATGCAATGCAATGCAATGTAATGTTGAAACATTTCATTTCATTATTTTTTAAGCCATTTTTGGTCGACAGCATTTCTTTACATGTGCCTAAGACTTACAACCCTGATTCCAAAAAAGTTGGGACAAAGTACAAATTGTAAATAAAAACGGAATGCAATGATGTGGAAGTTTCAAAATTCCATATTTTATTCAGAATAGAACATAGATGACATATCAAATGTTTAAACTGAGAAAATGTATAATTTAAAGAGAAAAATTAGGTGATTTTAAATTTCATGACAACAACACAACTCAAAAAAGTTGGAACAAGGCCATGTTTCCCACTGTGAGACATCCCCTTTTCTCTTTACAACAGTCTGTAAACGTCTGGGGACTGAGGAGACAAGTTGTTCAAGTTTAGGGATAGGAATGTTAACCCATTCTTGTCTAATGTAGGATTCTAGTTGCTCAACTGTCTTAGGTCTTTTTTGTCGTATCTTCCGTTTTATGATGCGCCAAATGTTTTCTATGGGTGAAAGATCTGGACTGCAGGCTGGCCAGTTCAGTACCCGGACCCTTCTTCTATGCAGCCATGATGTTGTAATTGATACAGTATGTGGTTTGGCATTGTCATGTTGGAAAATGCAAGGTCTTCCCTGAAAGAGATGTCATCTGGATGGGAGCATATGTTGCTCTAAAACCTGGATATACCTTTCAGCATTGATGGTGTCTTTCCAGATGTGTAAGCTGCCCATGCCACACGCACTAATGCAACCCCATACCATCAGAGATGCAGGCTTCTGAACTGAGCGCTGATAACAACTTGGGTCGTCTGTCTCCTCTTTAGTCCGAATGACACGGCGTCCCTGAGTTCCATAAAGAACTTCAAATTTTGATTCGTCTGACCACAGAACAGTTTTCCACTTTGCCACAGTCCATTTTAAATGAGCCTTGGCCCAGAGAAGACGTCTGCGCTTCTGGATCATGTTTAGATACGGCTTCTTCTTTGAACTATAGAGTTTTGGCTGGCAACGGCGGATGGCACGGTGAATTGTGTTCACAGATAATGTTCTCTGGAAATATTCCTGAGCCCATTTTGTGATTTCCAATACAGAAGCATGCCTGTATGTGATGCAGTGCCGTCTAAGGGCCCGAAGATCACGGGCACCCAGTATGGTTTTCCAGCCTTGACCCTTACACACAGATTCTTCCAGATTCTCTGAATCTTTTGATGATATTATGCACTGTAGATGATGATATGTTCAAACTCTTTGCAATTTTACACTGTCGAACTCCTTTCTGATATTGCTCCACTATTTGTCGGCGCAGAATTAGGGGGATTGGTGATCCTCTTCCCATCTTTACTTCTGAGAGCCACTGCCACTCCAAGATGCTCTTTTTATACCCAGTCATGTTAATGACCTATTGCCAATTGACCTAATGAGTTGCAATTTGGTCCTCCAGCTGTTCCTTTTTTGAACCTTTAACTTTTCCAGCCTCTTATTGCCCCTGTCCCAACTTTTTTGAGATGTGTTGCTGTCATGAAATTTCAAATGAGCCAATATTTGGCATGAAATTTCAAAATGTCTCACTTTCGACATTTGATATGTTGTCTATGGTCTATTGTGAATACAATATAAGTTTTTGAGATTTGTAAGTTATTGCATTCTGTTTTTATTTACAATTTGTACTTTGTCCCAACTTTTTTGGAATCGGGGTTGTACACTACCATTCAAAAGTTTGGGGTCACTTTGAAATGTCCTTATTTTTGAAAGAAAAGCACTGTTCTTTTCAATGAAGATCACTTTAAACTAATCAGAAATCCACTCTATACATTGCTAATGTGGTAAATGACTATTCTAGCTGCAAATGTCTGGTTTTTGGTGCAATATCTCCATAGGTGTATAGAGGCCCATTTCCAGCAACTCTCACTCCAGTGTTCTAATGGTACAATGTGTTTGCTCATTGCCTCAGAAGGCTAATGGATGATTAGAAAACCCTTGTACAATCATGTTAGCACAGCTGAAAACAGTTGAGCTCTTTAGAGAAGCTATAAAACTGACCTTCCTTTGAGCAGATTGAGTTTCTGGAGCATCACATTTGTGGGGTCGATTAAATGCTCAAAATGGCCAGAAAAATGTCTTGACTATATTTTCTATTCATTTTACAGCTTATGGTGGTAAATAAAAGTGTGACTTTTCATGGAAAACAGCTCATATACCATGAGTAGAGAAAAACAAAATAGCAGAGCGTGTTGCTGAACCAACTGAAGATGAAATAAAAACTCTACTCAAAAACAAAACCCCAAAAATAAAAAAAAAACCCCAAAACAAACTATGGAATAAAAGTATTTGATAGTAAGAAATTATCTTTTTTTTCCAAGAAATATTATTATCGCATTTTTTACAAATTGCTCCTGTTGTTTCGCCGGTTTGTTTACATTCTAAGCAGAAATTATTTTATCAGACATTTTATATCAAGTTTTTATTTATCGAATTTGCAAAAAATAAAAATAAAAACGTTCTGTTTCTCAAAATCCAGTGAATGTGGATAGAACAAAATAGTTATTCCACTCAATCTCAGTGCTATGCTCCTTGTCGGCTATCAGCTCATGTACAACTCGATTTCGTGGAATAACTGTTAAATATACTGTAGCAGTCCATGTAGGTGGGTGGAGCACAGAAGGACGGCAGGACAGAACTGTTTTAACAAAACTCTCCTTTATTTGCACTTTTCAGTTGCAAACACACACTCAGACACAAGCACACACATCAGCCGTCTGGTTGTGGAGAGAGTCCCTCTGCTCTCACTCTCTCTCCTTAAGAAGGGCGCGGTCACTGGGAAGACACACAAACACATCAATTAACAACAGGTGTAGTGATTCTGCCACTTAACTTCCCCGACTCTGCCCTCCTGTCACAGACTGATGCTAGACCACGCCCCTGCTGCCACATACCCCCACCGCCCGACTCAGGCCGGGCAGCCGTCCGGCCTGCAGCCGACTCCCCCACCCCTTGACGGGAGAGGAAGTCCGCTACGACCATCTGTGCCCCCGGCCTGGGGATCACCTTGAAGTTAAAGGGTTGGAGTGCCAGATACCAATGGGTGATCCGCGCATTGGCATCCTTCATGCGGTGGAGCCACTGGAGGGGTGCGTGGTCCGAACAGAAGGTGAAAGGGCGTCCCAGCAGGTGGTACCGGAGGGCGAGGACCGCCCACTTGATCGTCAGGCACTCCTTCTCGATGGTACTGTAGCGCCCCTCACGCACCGACAGCTTGTGACTAATGTACAAGACGGGGCGATCCTCCCCCTCCACCTGCTGGGACAAAACGGCCCCCAGCCCTCTGTCCAACGCATCCGTCTGCAACATAAAGGGGAGAGAAAAGTCAGGGGAGTGTAAAAGTGGCCCCCCACACAGTGCAGCCTTAACCTTAGAAAAAGCCCGCTGGCATTGCTCCGTCCACTGGCCCGATCTGGTGCCCCCTTTTTAGTCAGATCAGTCAGCGGGCTGGTGACGTCCGAATAATTAGGTATAAACCTACGATAATAGCCAGCCCCAGGAACTGTCTCACCCCCTTTTTGGTCTTGGGCCTCGGGCAGGCCGCAATCGCTGCAGTCTTGTTAATTTGGGGACGCACCTGCCCGTTGCCCAAGTGGAAGCCCAGATACCGTATTTCCACCCGCCCAATCGCACACTTCTTCGGGTTGGCCGTGAGACCCGCCCGCCTCAGCGACCTAAGGACGGCCCTCAGGTGTTGTAGGTGCCGTGACCAGTCATTACTATAAATAATGATATCGTCCAAGTATGCGGCCACATAGGTGGCGTGGGGGCGGAGGACCCTGTCCATCAGCCGCTGAAACATAGCAGGCGCCCCAAACAGCCCAAAAGGAAGTGTGACGAATTGGTGTAAGCCGAACGGTGTGGAAAAGGCCATTTTTCACGGGATAATGGAGTCAAGGGGATCTGCCAATAACCCTTTGTTAAATCCAGTGTCGAGTAAAAACGAGCCGTGCCTAGCCAATCGAGCAACTCATCAATACGAGGCATTGGGTACGCATCAAATTTAGACACCGCGTTGCCTTTTCTATAGTCCACACAAAACCAGACCGACCCGTCGGCCTTGGGTACCAAGACCACCGGGTTGCTCCAGTCACTGTGGGACTCCTCGATGATGCCCATTTCGAGCATGGCCTCGAGTTCTTCCCGAACCACCTTTTTCTTGTGTTCGGGTAACCTGTAAGGGCGGCTACGCACTACCACCCCCGGGGGCGTCTCAATGTGGTGCTCTATGAGGTTAGTGCGGCCGGGCAGGGGTGAGAACACGTCCGAAAACTCGGTCTGCAACTGGGCAACCTCCGCGAGTTGGGTCAGGGAGAGGTGGTCTCCACAGGGGACCGGAGAGGGACGTGATGCTAATGTTCCTTTTTGAACCTCCGGCCCCAGCTCTGCCTTCTCCGGAACCACTGACACCAACGCCATGGGGACCTCCTCGTTCCAGAGTTTGAGTAGGTTGAGGTGGTAAATCTGTAGTGCCCCACCCCTGTCCATTCGCTTCACCTCATAATCGACGTCCCCAACTCGCCGTGTGACCTCAAAGGGTCCTTGCCACTGGGCGACTAATTTAGAGCTCGATGTGGGCAACAGTATGAGTACTTTCTCTCCCAGTGCAAACTCTCTAAGGCATGTACCCTTGTCATACAGGCGGATTTGCCGTTCTTGGGCCTGCCGCAAATTCTCCTGGGTTAGTTGTGTGAGTGTGTGGAGTTTTGCGTGCAGGTCAATAACGTATTGAATTTCATTTTTGCTTGGTGAAGGTCCCTCCTCCCAATTTTCTCGCAGCACGTCTAAAATGCCGCGCGGCTTATGCCCATATAATAATCCAAATGGGGAGAACCCTGTGGAGGCTTGGGGGACCTCTTGCACTGCAAAGAGCAAGGGTTCGAGCCATTTATCCCAGTTACGCATGTCCTCACTTACAAATTTCTTAATTATGTTTTTAAGGGTGCGATTAAATCGTTCCACTAAGCCGTCCATTTGTGGGTGATACACGCTGGTGCAGATCGGCTTAATACCTAATAACCCATACAGTTCATTCAGTGTTCGTGACATAAACGAGGTGCCTTGATCAGTCAGAATCTTTTTTGGGATTCCAACTCGGGAGATGATGCAGAAGAGCGCCTCCGCAATACTGTGTGCTGAGATATTGCGAAGAGGCACTGCTTCTGGGTATCACGTTGCATAGTCCACCAGAACTAATATAAAGTGGTACCCTCGTGTTGACCGATCTAATGGCCCGACGAGATCCATCCCAATTCTTTCGAACGGGGTCTCGATTAACGGTAGAGGGCGCAAAGGCACTTTTGGAATGGCCGCTGGATTTACTAACTGGCATTCACGGCATGCCGTACACCACCTACGGACATCGCCGCGAATCCCCGGCCAATAGAATCGGGCCATTATTCGGGCTAGTGTTTTATCCTGCCCTAAGTGTCCAGCCATGGGATTAAAGTGAGCTGCCTGGAATACCAATTCCCGGCGGCTCTTCAGAATTAAAAGCTGCGTGACTCACTCTTTAGTTTGAGTGTCCTGCGTCACTCGGTATAATCTATCCTTCATAATCGCGAAGTAGGGGAAGGACGGGGTGGCGTTCGGCTGGAGCATTTGACCATCAGTTACTCTCACTTGGTCAAAAGCATGCCACAGAGTCTCGTCTCACGATTGCTCTAATGGGAAATCCGCGAGGGATTCCCCAATAGAGAGAGGAGGAGCCGGTGGCTCCTCACTCTGGCGCGGAGATGACGTAGACGGCTCTGTGACAGCTGCTCCCGCCAAAGCGACACCGGGACCTCCCCCTGTCAAATGGCAGGACCCACTCTTGACTAAGTGTGTCATTAAACCCCGAAATCCCGGCCAATCAGTCCCCAAAATTAAAGAGTGGGTAAGGCGAGGATTAACCGCCGCCTTCACTATAAATTTTTCCCCTCTGAAAATAATGTGGACCGACAGTAAAGGGTAGTTGTGAACATCCCCGTGCACACACAACACCTTCACCAATTGTGCTCCCCCCAATGCCTCGTCTTGCACCAGGTTTTGGTGGATTGAGGTCTGATTACAGCCAGAATCCACCAACGCCTGATATGTATCCCCTTGGATACTCACCGGTATGCGATACACTCTGGCCCAATCGAGGGTGGCTCCTGGCGCGTTGGGGATCCGAACCACCGCGCCCACCTCCATTATCGGGCACTGCTGTTGGAGGTGGCCTGGTTCCCCGCAGCGCCAGCAAACCGGCCCGGGCTTCCTCTCTGCACTAGTGCTCTGGGGCTCACTCACCTGAGGGGGGGAGAGACAGACACAGAAGGGAGACACGGAAGGGCATCGTGGGTGCGGCAGGCCGGCTGAGGTGGCGCCGGCCCCCGTCTCCGCGGTGGGGGAATGGGGCGAGGAGAAGACACAGGAGGAGGGGAGAGAGAGAGAGAGGAGAGAAGAGAAGAGGTCATTTGCTGTCCTGCCATCGGGACAGCCGCCAGATGATCCTCCGTCAGCTCGATTGCCTGATCCAGCGACGCCGGGCGGTGGCACTGGACCCACTCTGCGGTTCCCGCTGGTAGACGTGCAACGAACTGTTCCAGTACCACCTGGTCGATGAGTCCCTCGGCGTCGCAGCTGTTGGCCCTCAACCACTGCCAGCAGGCGTCCCGGAGTTGCTGGCCATACGCGAACAGCCGGCCGACTTCCTCCAAGTGCAGAGCGCAGAAACGCTGATGTTGTTGCTCCGGGGTGTGTCCCACCCGCTGGAGGACGGCCCGGCGAAGGTCCATGTAGGCCAGCCGGCGGTCGGCGGGGAGCTGTAGCGCGGCCAGCTGCACTTCTCCCGTTAGCAGGGGGAGGAGGCGCGCCACGCGCTGTTCCACCGGCCACCTAGAGGTCTCTGCTACCTGCTCAAAGAGCGTGAAGAATGCCTCGGGATCGTCCTGCGGGCCCATCTTCGTGAGGGTGAGGGGGGAAGGGCCCGCGGTGGTGGAGACGGTGGACCCCGCCGACACGAGGAGGTGCCGGAACGCCCGACGATCTTCCTGTTGCGCCAGCACCAGGGCCTCGAACTGTTGTTCTTGTTCCTTTAGGAGGGCGAGCAGCGCCTGGTGCTGGCTCTGTTGGGCCGTGGCGAGGGCGTGGATCAGGTCGGCGAAGGTGGAGGACTCCATGGGGCTGTTGTCTTCTGTGCTCGAGTCCCGGGTTTCGGCACCACTGTAGCAGTCCATGTAGGTGGGTGGAGCACAGAAGGACGGCAGGACAGAACTGTTTTAACAAAACTCTCCTTTATTTGCACTTTTCAGTTGCAAACACACACTCAGACACACGCACACACATCAGCCGTCTGGTTGTGGAGAGAGTCCCTCTGCTCTCACTCTCTCTCCTTAAGAAGGGCGCGGTCACTGGGAAGACACACAAACACATCAATTAACAACAGGTGTAGTGATTCTGCCACTTAACTTCCCCGACTCTGCCCTCCTGTCACAGACCGATGCTAGACCACGCCCCCGCTGCCACATATACATAGAGCACAAATTTTCTCAGTGGTGTTATTTATTATATGACAAGCTCATCTGTCAATCAATCTCAGTGGGCGGGGTCAATTATTTATAGTTTGCAGAAAGCTCGTGATTTGCATGAAGCTCCGAACCAATATATAGAATATCATTGCCATAAGGTTAGCTAGCATGGAAGGTTAGCAAGGAAGCACATTAGCTGCTATTTCATCATATTTGCACTCAGATTTTCTCAATTCTATGCAAATTAATCATCACGCTGTAAAGTGAAAAATCTAAGCAATTGTCTTGGATGATTCAATCGTATGGTATTTGTTATGGTTATGAAGAAGCTTGAAAGGAAGTAACACCAATCATTGGTGACACTGGTGAGTGTATGTAGCTAGCACAGTTAGCGTAAAGCATGTAAATCAAACTTTTTCCTTAATTGTGATGTGTATAAATCAGATACTGGGCTGTTAGCCCACAAGCAACAAGTGTCACAAGCAACACTACAATTTTCACAAATTGTATTATTTTGCTTTATGCGTGATTTATGACCAGGACGGCTGTAAAATTGACTTTATAGCTCCAGAACGTATCACTTCGACCTTTTCTGTGACCGTCCTCACGATGTCCTCGTGTTTCCTGCTCTGATTTGTGGAGGACGGAGCATGAATCTGACAGCAGTGAGGTCTCCGTGGAGATCTGCATCACCTGCATCAGCACAACTGTGAGAGAAAGAAGGTCGATCAATGTCCTGCTCCTGTTTCTGCTCAACGCTGGATTACTGCAGCATGACAGCAGGTGACGACGTCCAGCTCAAACACGTCCATCGCATACAAAGCTTTCATCACAACCTGATCACATGGTGTGTTTGGACATGACACAGTGACTTCTGACCTTCATCAAGTTTGGAGGAATTTTAGTTTTTGAGAAGTGACAATGATTTAGCCTGATTTTATAAACAGCTTTTTAAGTAGAGTCCTTATTTTTTGACATGCTCCCACAATAGAAATAAATAAGGTGGAGCTTTCTGCACACTGATAGTAGACACGCCTCATTTTCATGATTGCTTGGATGTTGGTGGCCCTTGTCATGTTTTTTTTTTATGACATTTACAATCTGAGTCACATTTACTCACACTGTGCATTTTGATGTGTGTTGGGTGTGTATAGTTTTTTGGTGCATTTCTGATGTGTGTTTTGTGTGTTTGGCGTGTGTTTCATGTTTTGGTGTGTGCTTGATGTGTGTTTGGCATTTATTTGTTGTGGGTTTGGTGTGTGTGTGTGGCATGTGTTTGCTGTGTTTAATGTGTGTTTTATGAGCGTTTGGTGTGTGTTTGGTAATAGTTTAGTGTGTTTGGTGTGTGTTTAGTGTGTGTTTGTGCACTGAAAAAAGTGATTCTGACCCCTAGTAAATGTTACATATACTAATCAAGCATATTTGAATAGAAATATTTGTGTTATTTAACTCCACTTATAAAATTTAATTAATTCCAACATATAATGTCAAATGTCCTGTTCTCAGTGCATGTTGGACTCCGGCAGGGCTGCCCTTTGTCACCGGTTCTGTTCATAATCTTTATGGACAGAATTTCTAGGTGCAGCCAGGGGCCGGAAGGAATCCTGTTTGGGAACCAAAGGATTTCATCTCTGCTTCTCACAGATGATGTCGTCCTGTTGGCTTCTTCAAACCAGGACCTTCAGCATGCACTGGGGCGGTTTGCAGTCAAGTGTGAAGCAGCTGGGATGAGAATCAGCACCTCCAAGTCCGAGGCCATGGTTCTCGACCGGAAAAGGGTGGCTTGCCCTCTCCAGGTTGGTGGAGAAGTCCTGCCTCAAGTGGAGGAATTTAAGTATCTCAGGATCTTGTTCACGAGTGAGGGAAGGATAGAGCGTGAGATCGACAGGCGGATCGGTGCAGCCTCTGCAGTGATGCGGTCACTTTACTGATCCGTTGTGGTGAAGAAGGAGCTGAGCCTAAAGGAGAAGCTCTCAATTTACCGGTTGATCTACATTCTGACTCTCGCCTATGGTCATGAGCTTTGGGTAATGACCGAAAGAACAAGATCGTGGATACAAGCGGCCAAAATGAGTTTCCTTCGCAGGGTGGCTGGGTGCTCCCTTAGAGATTGGGTGAGAAGCACAGTCACTCGGGAGGAGCTCGGAGTAGAGCCGCTGCTCCTCCACATCAAGAGGAATCAGCTGAAGTGGCTCGGGCATCTCTTTCGGATGCCTCCTGGACGCCTCCCTGGGGAGGTGTTCCAGGCATGTCCCCCCGGGAGGAGGCCCCAGGGAAGACCCAGGACACGCTGGAGGGACTATGTCTCTCTGCTGGCCTGGGAACGCCTTGGTGTTCTTCCCGAGGAGCTGGCCGAGGTGTCTGGGGAAAGGGAAGTTTGGGCTTCCATGCTCAGACTGCTGCCTCCGCGACCCGGCCCCGGATAAGCGGAATAAGACGAGACAAGACGAGATAATATAATGCCAAAATTATGACAATCGTATTTAATTCAATTAAACGTAGCACAAAAAAATTAAGTTGATCCTAATTTGCGCATACCATCCTGTTTGGAGTTTGAATTTTGTGCATGCACACAAACATACCACCATTTCAGGATCTTGGGGCTCACAGGTCAGTTAGCCTACTCATTGTGGAGACCTGCCAGGTGAGGTGCGCCTTACTCCTCATTCCACGGCTCGTCATTCCTATTTGGGTAAGTCTTTAATAATAATAATCATTGTGTTGTAGTTTTACTTTAACCATGGTGTATTAACATTTTTTAAATATTTTGATCGAAACTGGAGTAGTTACGGCCTATGAGCCTATTGGACAGTTAAGCTAGCTACATGTCTATGTGTGACTTAGCTAATTGACATGCTCCTAATACATTATCAGATATCTATTGTCCATGTGGTTCGACACGAACCAACTCATTTTAATTAGGTTTTAATTTGGCTTGAAGCCAGGTTCCAGGCAGGCTATCAGAGATGGTGAGTTGAATTTGCTTTGACTCGGTCAGACTTTAAGTGACTTAACTCCTGACTAATTACCGGACAAAGATGCGGAACGTTGGCTGTCCTGAAGTGACTGTTAATGCGTTGAAAAACAAGTCAAGAGATGAATGCTTCCCAGCCAAAAATGTAAAGAAAGCTAAAAAGGCAGAGGTCAACTATTGCCCTTCTTATCCCACTGGTGAAACTGGTGAAAGTCTGGAAACTTTGAGAGTTGAACTTTTGAATGATGTCAGACAAAGAAACAGGGCATCAAATGTAAGAGAGAAGATGTCTAAAACGTTCTCCAACCGAAGAAAAGAGGTGGTGCATGGAAGTCCAGGTGCTGAAGAGTTTAAAGTGAGGTGGCCTGCACTTTTCCATATTGATGAGGTAAATACATGCGTGCTTCCATCCTATTTGCCTCTTTTCATTGTGCATTTTTACTGTATGCGTTATGATTTTTAAAATGGTATTTCTCTTCATGGATTAGTTAGGGTTTATTTAGGATTAGTTAGTAGTTGACTAAAACATGGTACACAAATGCTTATGCCATGAAAACCACGTCAGTTAATGGTGAGGTCTTAGTGTAGCCTTTTCTTGGATCACCATTACATAAATGACTAAACACAGTGCTCTTTGTCTTCTGCCACTTTCTTTTATGTGTAACAGATAAATGCTGAATTTCAGCGTATTACAAATTGTGGAAGGGATGTTCAATGTGATCTCAAATACAACTTCAGTAAGTGTTCCACAAAGATGAGAAAATGTTTGTGTACAGGTTAGAAGTAATCCCACAGCCAGTGGTGAGGATACGGTATGACACCCAACAAACGAACATACTGCTAGTTCTGTATGTTATGGCAGTAATGAAGTATCACCTCTCTTGCCTGTCCCAGGCCAACATCCAACAGAGTGAGAGGACATTCACTTGAATTCATCATCTGACACTCAACAAAGCCACTTGTTTTACAACCCCGATTCCAAAAATGTTGGGACAAAGTACAAATTGTAAATAAAAACGGAATGCAATAATTTACAAATCTCAAAAACTGATACTGTATTCACAATAAAACATAGACAATACAGCAAATGTCGAAAATGAGACATTTTGAAATTTCATGCCAAATATTGGCTCATTTGAAATTTCATGACAGCAACACATCTCAAAAAAGTTGGGACGGGGCAATAAGAGGCTGGAAAAGTTAAAGGTACAAAAAAGGAACAGCTGGAGGACCAAATTGCAACTCATTAGGTCAATTGGCAATAGGTCATTAACATGACTGGGCATAAAAAGAGCATCTTGGAGTGGCAGTGGCTCTCAGAAGTAAAGATGGGAAGAGGATCACCAATCCCCCTAATTCTGCACCGACAAATAGTGGAGCAATATCAGAAAGGAGTTCGACAGTGTAAAATTGCAAAGAGTTTGAACATATCATCATCTACAGTGCATAATATCATCAAAAGATTCAGAGAATCTGGAAGAATCTCTGTGCGTAAGGGTCAAGGCCGGGAAACCATACTGGGTGCCCGTGATCTTCGGGCCCTTAGTCAGCACTGCATCACATACAGGCATGCTTCTGTATTGGAAATCACAAAATGGGCTCAGGAATATTTCCAGAGAACATTATCTGTGAACAGGGCGGCACGGTGGTGTAGTGGTTAGCGCTGTCACCTCACAGCAAGAAGGTCCGGGTTCGAGCCCCGTGGCCGGCGAGGGCCTTTCTGTGTGGAGTTTGCATGTTCTCCCCGTGTCCGCGTGGGTTTCTTCCAGGTGCTCCGGTTTTCCCCACAGTCCAAAGACATGCAGGTTAGGTTAACTGGTGACTCTAAATTGAGCGTAGGTGTGAATGTGAGTGTGAATGGTTGTTTGTGTCTGTGTCAGCCCTGTGATGACTTGGCGACTTGTCCAGGGTGTACCCCGCCTTTCACCCGTAGTCAGCTGGGATAGGCTCCAGCTTGCCTGCAACCCTGTAGAACAGGATAAAGCGGCTAGAGATAATGAGATGAGATGAGATTATCTGTGAACACAATTCACCGTGCCATCCACCGTTGCCAGCTAAAACTCTATAGTTCAAAGAAGAAGCCGTATCTAAACATGATCCAGAAGCGCAGACGTCTTCTCTGGGCCAAGGCTCATTTAAAATGGACTGTGGCAAAGTGGAAAACTGTTCTGTGGTCAGACGAATCAAAATTTGAAGTTCTTTATGGAAATCAGGGACGCCGTGTCATTCAGACTAAAGAGGAGAAGGACGACCCGAGTTGTTATCAGTGCTCAGTTCAGAAGCCTGCATCTCTGATGGTATGGGGTTGCATTAGTGCGTGTGGCATGGGCAGCTTACACATCTGGAAAGACACCATCAATGCTGAAAGGTATATCCAGGTTCTAGAGCAACATATGCTCCCATCCAGACGACGTCTCTTTCAGGGAAGACCTTGCATTTTCCAACATGACAATGCCAAACCACATACTGCATCAATTACAGCATCATGGCTGCGTAGAAGAAGGGTCCGGGTACTGAACTGGCCAGCCTGCAGTCCAGATCTTTCACCCATAGAAAACATTTGGCGCATCATAAAACGGAAGATACGACAAAAAAGACCTAAGACAGTTGAGCAACTAGAATCCTACATTAGACAAGAATGGGTTAACATTCCTATCCCCAAACTTGAGCAACTTGTCTCCTCAGTCCCCAGACGTTTACAGACTGTTGTAAAGAGAAAAGGGGATGTCTCACAGTGGGAAACATGGCCTTGTTCCAACTTTTTTGAGATGTGTTGTCATGAAATTTAAAATCACCTAATTTTTCTCTTTAAATGATACATTTTCTCAGTTTAAACATTTGATGTCATCTATGTTCTATTCTGAATAAAATATGGAATTTTGAAACTTCCACATCATTGCATTCCGTTTTTATTTACAATTTGTACTTTGTCCCAACTTTTTTGGAATTGGGGTTGTATTATATCTGTTCTTCAATGAACCTTTGCAATTTCACAGCAGGCAACCTGTGTTTGTTTCCAAGATGTGGGCCACTTTGTTGCTGAAACCTTTTTTCCTGGTAATGTTTTCATATATATTCTAAATATTTTGTGAAAAAACGGTGAAGTAGCTCTAGAAATGGTAACCACAGCTTTACATGTAACAGGGAGAGAACTAGTCTGCTGCCTGGTCTCTGATCAGGACACGACACAAATGTGTCAAAGTTTATATTGTTCATTCCATCCTAATGGTTATATTGACAGAATCTGAACAGCGGGTTTCTGCTTTCTTGTGTTTTGTCTCTTTAGTAGAGGCTTTTAACAGGCAAGGGTTGAAAGTTTAAAAAGTATTGTTGTTTATGCACTTTGCATTTTACAGGTTCTTGTCTTATAAGAAGCACTGTACATGCTGAGAGCAAAAGTTGCCTTCTGTCTTGTCTCTGATCAGGAGACTCCACTTTCAGAGTTATTCTTTCTTGGTGTGCTTGGTGTGTGTTTGGTTTGTGTTTAGTGTGTTTTGTGTGTGTTTAGTGTGTTTGATGTGTATTTAGCATGCTCGGTGTGTGCTTGGTATGTGTTTAGTGTGCTTGATGTGTGTACAGTGAGTTTGGTGTGTGTTTAGTATATTTAGTGTGTTTGTTGTGTGTTTAGTGTGTTTGGTGTGTGTTTAGTGTGTGTTTGGTATATTTCGTGTGTTTGGTGTGTGTTTCGTGTGTGTTTAGTATATTTAGTGTGTTGTGTGTTTAGTGTGTTTGGTGTGTGTTTAGTATATTTAGTGTGTTTTGTGTGTGTTTGCTATATTTAGTGTGTGTTTGCTATATTTAGTGTGTTTGGTGTGTGTTTAGTATATTTAGTGTGTTTGGTGTGTGTTTAGTGTGTTTGGTGTGTTTTTGGTATATTTAGTGTGTTTGGTGTGTGTTTAGTGTGTTTGGTGTGTGTTTGGTATATTTAGTGTGTTTGGTGTGTGTTTAGTATATTTAGTGTGTTTGGTGTGTGTTTGGTATATTTCGTGTGTTTGGTGTGTGTTTAGTGTGTTTGGTGTGTTTTTGGTATATTTAGTGTGTTTGGTGTGTGTTTAGTATATTTAGTGTGTTTGTTGTGTGTTTAGTGTGTTTGGTGTGTGTTTAGTGTGTGTTTGGTATATTTCGTGTGTTTGGTGTGTGTTTCGTGTGTGTTTAGTATATTTAGTGTGTTGTGTGTTTAGTGTGTTTGGTGTGTGTTTAGTATATTTAGTGTGTTTTGTGTGTGTTTGCTATATTTAGTGTGTGTTTGCTATATTTAGTGTGTTTGGTGTGTGTTTAGTATATTTAGTGTGTTTGGTGTGTGTTTAGTGTGTTTGGTGTGTTTTTGGTATATTTAGTGTGTTTGGTGTGTGTTTAGTGTGTTTGGTGTGTGTTTGGTATATTTAGTGTGTTTGGTGTGTGTTTAGTATATTTAGTGTGTTTGGTGTGTGTTTGGTATATTTCGTGTGTTTGGTGTGTGTTTAGTGTGTTTGGTGTGTTTTTGGTATATTTAGTGTGTTTGGTGTGTGTTTAGTATATTTAGTGTGTTTGGTGTGTGTTTAGTGTGTTTGGTGTGTGTTTGGTATATTTAGTGTGTTTGGTGTGTTTTGTATATTTAGTGTGTTTGGTGTGTTTTGTATATTTAGTGTGTTTGGTGTGTGTTTGGTATATTTAGTGTGTTTCGTGTGTTTTGTATATTTAGTGTGTTTGGTGTGTGTTTGGTATATTTAGTGTGTTTGGTGTGTTTTGTATATTTAGTGTGTTTGGTGTGTGTTTGGTATATTTAGTGTGTTTGGTGTGTGTTTAGTATATTTAGTGTGTTTGGTGTGTGTTTGGTATATTTAGTGTGTTTGGTGTGTGTTTAGTATATTTAGTGTGTTTGGTGTGTGTTTAGTATATTTAGTGTGTTTGGTGTGTGTTTAGTGTGTTTGGTGTGTGTTTGGTATATTTAGTGTGTTTGGTGTGTGTTTAGTGTGTTTGGTGTGTTTTTGGTATATTTAGTGTGTTTGGTGTGTGTTTAGTATATTTAGTGTGTTTGGCGTGTGTTTAGTGTGTTTGGTGTGTGTTTGGTATATTTAGTGTGTTTGGTGTCTGTTTAGTATATTTAGTGTGTTTGGTATATTTAGTGTGTTTGGTGTGTGTTTAGTGTGTTTGGTGTGTTTTTGGTATATTTAGTGTGTTTGGTGTGTGTTTAGTATATTTAGTGTGTTTGGTGTGTGTTTAGTGTGTTTAGTGTGTGTTTGGTATATTTAGTGTGTCTGGTGTGTGTTTAGTATATTTAGTGTGTGTTTGGTATATTTAGTGTGTTTGGTGTGTGTTTAGTATATTTAGTGTGTTTGGTGTGTGTTTAGTATATTTAGTGTGTTTGGTGTGTGTTTAGTGTGTTTGGTGTGTGTTTGGTATATTTAGTGTGTTTGGTGTGTGTTTAGTGTGTTTGGTGTGTTTTTGGTATATTTAGTGTGTTTGGTGTGTGTTTAGTATATTTAGTGTGTTTGGCGTGTGTTTAGTGTGTTTGGTGTGTGTTTGGTATATTTAGTGTGTTTGGTGTGTTTTGGTATATTTAGTGTGTTTGGTGTGTGTTTAGTATATTTAATGTGTTTGGTGTGTGTTTAGTGTGTTTGGTGTGTGTTTGGTATATTTAGTGTGTTTGGTGTGTGTTTAGTATATTTAGTGTGTTTGGTGTGTGTTTGGTATATTTGGTGTGTTTGGTGTGTGTTTAGTATATTTAGTGTGTTTGGTGTGTGTTTGGTATATTTAGTGTTTTTGTTGTGTGTTTTGTGTGTTTTTGGTGTGTGTTTAGTGTGTTTTGGTGTGTGTTTAGTGTGTTTGGTGTGTTTTGTATATTTAGTGTGTTTGGTGTGTGTTTAGTATATTTAGTGTGTTTGGTGTGTGTGTTTTTATATGTATTGTGTTTAGTGTGTGTTTAGTATATGTAGCATGTTTAGTGTGTGTTTAGTATATTGCGTGTGTTTGGTGTGTGTTTAGTATATGTAGCGTGTTTAGTGTGTTTGGTGTGTGTTTAGTATATGTAGTGTGTTTAGTGTGTTTGGTGTGTTGTATATTTAGTGTGTTGGTGTGTGTTTAGTGTGTGTTTGGTATATTTCATGTGTTTGGTGTGTGTTTAGTATATTTAGTGTGTTTAGTGTGTTTGGTGTTTCTTTAGTATATTTAGTGTGTTTAGTGTGTTTGGTGTGTGTTTGGTATATTTAGTGTGTTTGGTGTTTGTTTAGTATATTTAGTGTGTTTGGTGTGTGTTTGGTATATTTAGTGTGTTTGGTGTTTGTTTAGTATATTTAGTGTGTTTAGTGTGTTTGGTATATTTCATGTGTTTGGTGTGTGTTTAGTATATTTAGTGTGTTTAGTGTGTTTGGTGTGTGTTTGGTATATTTAGTGTGTTTGGTGTTTGTTTAGTATATTTAGTGTGTTTAGTGTGTTTGGTGTTTGTTTAGTATATTTAGTGTGTTTGGTGTTTGTTTAGTATATTTAGTGTGTTTAGTGTGTTTGGTATATTTCATGTGTTTGGTGTGTGTTTAGTATATTTAGTGTGTTTAGTGTGTTTGGTGTGTGTTTGGTATATTTAGTGTGTTTGGTGTTTGTTTAGTATATTTAGTGTGTTTGGTGTGTGTTTGGTATATTTAGTGTGTTTGGTGTTTGTTTAGTATATTTAGTGTGTTTAGTGTGTTTGGTGTTTGTTTAGTATATTTAGTGTGTTTGGTGTTTGTTTAGTATATTTAGTGTGTTTAGTGTGTTTGGTATATTTCATGTGTTTGGTGTGTGTTTAGTATATTTAGTGTGTTTGGTGTGTGTTTGGTATATTTAGTGTGTTTGGTGTTTGTTTAGTATATTTAGTGTGTTTGGTGTGTGTTTGGTATATTTCATGTGTTTGGTGTTTGTTTAGTATATTTAGTGTGTTTAGTGTGTTTGGTGTTTGTTTAGTATATTTAGTGTGTTTGGTGTTTGTTTAGTATATTTAGTGTGTTTGGTGTGTGTTTGGTATATTTCGTGTGTTTGGTGTGTGTTTAGTATATGTAGTGTGTTTAGTGTGTTTGGTGTGTGTTTAGTATATTTAGTGTGTTTGGTGTGTGTTTGGTATATTTAGTGTGTTGTGTGTTAGGTGTGTGTTTGGTATGTTTAGTGTGTTTGCTGTGTGCTTAGTATATTTAATGTGTTTAGTGTGCTTGGTATATTTAGTGTGTTTGGTATATTTAGTGTGTTAGTGCGTTTAGTGTGTTTGGTGTGTGCTTAGTATATTTACTGTGTTTAGTGTGTTTGGTATATTTAGTGTGTGTGGTGTGTGTTTAGTATATTTAGTGTGTTTAGTGTGTGTTTAGTATATTTAGTGTGTTTGGTGTGTGTTTAGTGTGTTTGGTGTGTGTTTGGTATATTTAGTGTGTTTGGTGTGTGTTTGGTATATTTAGTGTGTTTGGTATATTTAGTGTGTTAGTGCGTTTAGTGTGTTTGGTGTGTGCTTAGTATATTTACTGTGTTTAGTGTATTTGGTATATTTAGTGTGTTTGGTGTGTGTTTGGTATATTTAGTGTGTTTGGTGTTTGTTTAGTATATTTAGTGTGTTTGGTGTGTGTTTGGTATATTTAGTGTGTTTGGTGTTTGTTTAGTATATTTAGTGTGTTTAGTGTGTTTGGTATATTTCATGTGTTTGGTGTGTGTTTGGTATATTTAGTGTGTTTGGTATATTTAGTGTGTTAGTGCGTTTAGTGTGTTTGGTGTGTGCTTAGTATATTTACTGTGTTTAGTGTGTTAGGTATATTTAGTGTGTTAGTGCGTTTAGTGTGTTTGGTGTGTGCTTAGTATATTTACTGTGTTTAGTGTGTTTGGTATATTTAGTGTGTGTGGTGTGTGTTTAGTATATTTAGTGTGTTTAGTGTGTTTGGTGTGTGTTTGGTATATTTAGTGTGTTAGTGCGTTTAGTGTGTTTGGTGTGTGTTTAGTATATTTAGTGTGTTTAGTGTGTTTGGTGTGTGTTTAGTATATTTAGTGTGTTTGGTGCGTGCTTAGTATATTTACTGTGTTTAGTGTGTTTGGTATATTTAGTGTGTTTGGTGTGTGTTTAGTATATTTAGTGTGTTTGGTGTGTGCTTAGTATATTTACTGTGTTTAGTGTGTTTGGTATATTTAGTGTGTTTGGTGTGTGTTTAGTATATTTAGTGTGTTTAGTGTGTTTGGTGTGTGTTTGGTATATTTAGTGTGTTAGTGTGTTTAGTGTGTTTGGTGTGTGTTTAGTATATTTAGTGTGTTTTTTGTGGGTTTGTTGTGGGTTTGGTGTGTGTTTGGTGTGTTTTCTGTGGGTTTGGTGTGTATTTTTGTGCCATAGCAGTCCTTTCTAGCCCACTCTGGTGCTGTGGAACAGATCCAGATCGTGAGGTCGAGCGGCACCTGTTCCATTCTCCATTGCTGCTTGAGGAACTTTACAAGGTGATAAGAACAAGAGACACAACAGCTGAAAGAGGAAATGAGATCTCAGCTGCAGTCACCAATCATCCTTCAATCATTCACTGTCACTGTCCCACGTCCGGGTAACGGGGACCGGCTCGGCTACAGCGCAACTCCGCTGTTCTCAAATGCTTCAGGACTGGAGAGCCATGGCAACCAGGGAGGTGGAGTCAAGGATGGAGGACAACAACAATTTTCTTGTTTAAAGCAATATCAATCTGCATTAACCTTAATGACCTTCAAAAATTAACATGAAATAAACAACCAGAACCCTCAACAACAACAATAACAACTACTACTACTACTACTAATTATTATTATTATTTTATTATTATTCAAAAAAATTACAAAAAATAACAAATCTTATAAAGTGTGGAAAAAGTCAAAGATCTGTAATTTTCTCCCAAGAAGGTGCAAAATAAAATTGTGCTTATCTGAGATATAAAGTGAGAAAGAGATCCACTCAGACGATACTGAGATAAAGATCTGAGACCTTTGACTGGACCATATTTCTACCTCAGATTTTTTGGCCGTACCATTCAGAATATAAAGGTGATTTCTTGCTAAAGTTATGCAACACGTCTTGCTCGTTATTTATTTGTTTTTTTTCCCATGTGATTTAAGTGTGAGTAATCTCGAGTCTGTCCCTTCTTCACAGGATTGAGTTGTATCATGTCATGGGAGGAAAAGTCTCCAGGACAAATGACTGAACTTTTATTGAGCTCAGATTGCGGGAGGAATGAGTGAAGTCTAGGACGAAGGAATTAAAAAAGCTCTCAGGAACAAAACTGAAATTCAGAAATGTGTTTTTTTTTGTGGATGTATTGGCGTGTTGTGTGCTTGGATTTATAGCTGTTGTGGTTATCGTGATGGGGTGGAGGGGTGGGGTGGTGGTGTTGGTCTTCTAAGAGGTCATCTTAAAACGACAGCACATGAAATGAACAGTAATCCTCAGTGCTGAAGAAACTGTCCTTACCACAAATGGGAATTCCATGAGAAAATTCGGAAGCATTTATTATTTATAGTGTCCTGTGTGATGCTCGGGGTGAAGGAGGTGGCGTCAGGAAATGGAGGTATATCACGAAAACATGTGATTCATGTGAACGCTGGCGCGCTCAGTGATGCGGATAGATACGGATTTTTTTTAAACCATGGCTGCGTATGTGCCTGATTTATTAACACCATGCAGCACTTTTCCACTGTAACGGATTCTTCCACGTAGAAGCTTATTAGCAAAACCTGACTATCTTTCAGCTCCAGCCTTTGTTATAAAGCTTAAAGCTGTATTTTTAAGTTCGTTCCCATTTCTGAGTGCTACATAATAGTTATTTAGCACTCTATAATTTGTGGGAATATCTCCATGCTTTGGGAAACCTCCAAGTCTCGGAGTCTGGCTGCTTTGCTTCAATTTGTTCATTTTTTTTCTTTTTTAGAAACACAGATAACATTTCAAGGAGTCCCGAGAGGGATATGATAATGAGATTTGGTTGATCTTATACTTGTTCTTTTTGAGATGTTTTAATGAGGGGAAATCTTCTGGTTTTGGAGTACTAGGTTTAGTTTGGATGATGCTCTCGTGGTTGGGATTTTCTATTTCTTTTAAGCCTTCCTTTAGTTCTGTTTCATATAAATAATTTTTTTTCCAACATATGAACATAGTCTTAATAAAATTCTCAAAGGCATGATCCACATAAGGTTCACTTGATCCATCTCAGATGTATACTGCTTAGAAATTAGCAGTCCATGCGAGCACTCTTGAGGATCTTCTACATAAAAATATGTGTTTTCTCTAATTTTTAATCTTCAGTGTAATCTTTTGTCCTACAGAATTTTTCGGAAACCTCCCTGTACTCTCTTTTTCATGTCTTCTCGTGGATGCTTGGTGGAGCTCCTCTGGTGTTGGATGGAGGGTTTGTGGACCGAGGACCATCACACTCCATCATTCTTACTTTCTGTGGAGTTTCTCTGCCAGCTCACCCTTCTTCACCTCACAGGAATGTGACTGCACTCTCTCTCCCCGTAGACACCACGCTTTATTTCATTTAAGTTCAGACATTTCTTCTTCTTCTTCTTTTTTAAAAAATATTATTTCTAATGAAATTAAAACAGCGATGGAAATAAGCCTGGTCTTATCTGTCATTTGGAGCATGGGCTCATCCATTCTCCTCTACTGGCTGTGTGCTTTATAAAGGTACAACGGGACGCTTTTCAAGGAAGAACATTTGATAGCCAGACATGTGCCTCTCTGGAACCTATTAAGACAGTATATTAAACACATTCCCTCCCAGTGTGATTTGTACTAGCAGCCTTAACCCCTGACTTGCATCAAGGCTTTGGGAAACACAGAGCTCTTGACAGCAGAGTGATGGCTTTAGTTGGGACAGTACATGTTAATGTTATTGTCTTTGGCTCGCTCGCTGTGATACTTGCCCGCTCTGGTTTGTGCGCCATCCATTACAGCATCTCATCAGCCGTTTTACACACAGTTATAGAATTTTCAGTAACCTGATCACATGCAAAAGGAATTGTAACAGGCGAGAACATTTCGCTATGTTGCCAGTTGTTACGCCACATCTCCTGCCTTTTCATGTGACTGGCAAATTCTAGTATTTTTCTAGACCAGTTTCTAGACAATCTAGAGCTTTGTTTAGTCTGTTCTGTTTCATAGAAATTAAGCTCCTGCCCCGGTACATTTTTCCTCCCAGAGGTAAAAACATGAGAACTGTAGCTCTCAGTAAATCTCCTCACAGCTACATATTTGGTTCACAACCAAATTTCTTAATAGCTGTTTTGCAAATTCATGGATTTTCCACTTTCTGCAGTTCTGTTTCAGAGAAATGAAGGTTCTCAGGTTCTGCTTGAGTATGTTATCATTCCTAGAGATATAACTTTCCCAAAGAACTAACGGTCCTAACAAGAGGTTGGTTGGAGATACAATAAAAATATCAAATCATCCATCTGTCCATTATCCGTAACCACTTATCCTGTACAGGGTCGCAGGCAAGCTGGATCCTATCCCAGCTGACTACGGGCGAAAGGCGGGGTACACCCTGGACAAGTTGCCAGGTCATCACAGGGCTGACACATAGACACAGACAACCATTCACACTCGCATTCACACCTACGCTCAATTTATGCCGCTTTTCCACTACAAATGTGGCTGAGTCGGGCTGAGCCGTGCCGTGCTGAGTCGGGCTGAGCGGGGCTGTTGGAGTTGCATTTCGACTACAACCGCGCTGAACCGTGCTGGCTGGAAGTGGGTGGACACATTGGGTGGAGTTAGCGAAAGTGGGTGGACGTCAGGTGATGTCGTTAAGCAGCGCAAACAGTGACGTCAGTGAGCTTTTAAGCGGTAGTCTCACGACCCGAATAGTAAACAATAAACATGGAGGACATGGAGTCGTTAGTGTTGCTGGTCTTGGTGCTGTGGCTTGTTGTCACCGACAACGCGGACAGATACTGGCAAGAGCGTATAGATGAGGCGAGGCGCATAAGGCTTCAGAAATTCTCGTAATTCGTAATTATTCTCCTTCCGGGTTTGCGGTGTTTACAGATCCCAGCGCGCTCGCAGGGCGTGTGTGGGCATGTGAGGACACTCCTCCTCACCAATCAGTGCACAGGGGAGTGTCTGCTCACGCCCCCAACCTCACTTGGCATGGCTTGGCTCGCTTCAGCCCCACTCCAAAACGGTGCGAGTTTTAGGGGCTAAGCAGGGCTGAAATGAGCTGAGTCGTGCTGGTTTTTGGTAGTCGAAACGCGAGCCGTGTCGGGCTGAAGTGAGCTGAAGCGAGCTGAAGTGAGCTGAAAAAGGGTAGTGGAAAAGGGCCATTAGAGTCACCAGTTAACCTAACCTGCATGTCTTTGGACTGTGGGGGAAACTGGAGCACCCGGAGGAAACCCACGTGGACACAGGGAGAACATGCAAACTCCGCACAGAAAGGCCCTCGCCGGCCACGGGGCTCGAACCCGGACCTTCTTGCTGTGAGGCAACAGCGCTAACCACTACACCACCGTGCCACAAAATACCAGATCATGATTAGTCATTTCTGAGATGCGTAATATTTTTCTGTCGGCTTACAAACCAACTGCCAGAAAAACAGTAGTGTAGCATTTAAGACACTTATCTACAGAAATAGATGACTTTAAAACAAACTTTAATTGTTTTAACAAATTCTAATAAATAAAAATGAATACATTTTAAAGCTTCAGTCCAAAATTTGTAACTTCAAATCAGCCACTTCTGATCATTTTGTCATTTTATCTATTTTTTTTTAAACGTAGCTGGTATCAGATAAAAGTATATTGTGAAATAATTTATCACAGTATCAGTATATCATCATATTGCCCAGTTCTGGTTCTACCTTGTACCCTTGAGGTTTCCCTCCATCATAAACATCGTACAGAAAACCTCAAAGGAATTGTTAAATGCGAGAGTTTTGCCGTCTCCAGTCATAAGGCCGTCTCCCTGACTAAATCACCTTTCATAAAATTATCTAATTCTACTGAACTCTACTCTACGTCTCAAGTAATCCTGTACACGGTTCTGTTTCATAGAAATTGAGGTTCTGTTTGGACACATTTTTGTTCCCTGAGGTACAAACAACATTTATATCCTCTCAAAAGTGCAAACATGATCCTTAAAGTCCAGTTAAATGCTCGGTTAGTTTCAGAGTCACACTGAATTCACTTTGGGAAAGAATTAGAGCTGCAAATGTCAACCCATGATGGTTCTCTCGTCTGTAAAAATGATAGAGCAGGTTCACATTCTCCAAACCAGACTTACTCAACACGGTTAAAGTTTTCAGCCTGATCACGCACAAAACTCCTAGGAATTGTAAACAAATGAGGATGTTTTGCGTTCTCGGCTCTCAGCTTAACTTTAACCATTCATGACTTTTCTGACAGTCCTGGGACCTGTAGGAGCGGCTCTTTTCCATCACGATCTACATAAATCTACATGAAGGTTATTGCATCATAACCAGATTCTCATGGAATCGTTTCTGGTCCTTGATTATTATTTAGTTGGTTCTTTTTGACAGAAATAAAAGTGATGTTGCATTGCAGGTATATTTTTTGTTCTCTGAGCTAAGAACACCATTTGTAAAGCAAAGGTCTTCAAGATCCGATGAAGCGTCCGTTAGTTTAAAATGTACACTCGATTTTTTTTCAGAAAGAATCTGAAGTCCAAACATCCCTCATAAAAAAGGTACAGGAGGCTCCATTTCTCAACAGCAGCCTTACTCAACAGTTTTACAGATTTCAGCAACCTGAGCTTGTGCAAAACTCGCAGGAATTGTAACAGGCGAGAACGTTTTGTGTTCTTTCATTTCTCAGCCTAAATTTAACCATTCATGACTTTTCTTACAGTCATGGAATGTTTTTTTCGGCTTTCATCAGGATCGACTCAGTGAATCTACGTTAAGGTTGTTGGCTCATAAACGCATTTCTTAATAGCTTGAGAAACGTGGAGCTCCTGTTGTGACGGATGGGCGTCGTCTGTATTGTGACAGGAGGACGGTTTGTGTGCGCAAACATTGGCCGAGCTTTGGCTTCAGGACTCGGCTGACTGTTGACACCTCCAGCTGTCTCTGGCATGAAGGCGAGATCCAACACTGCCAGCAGAGACCCGGCTGGGCAGGAGGCCAGGCCAAGCCACAGCCGTGGGTTTCCACTTTCCTCTGTATATTTTTCTAATTCGGCCTCCTGCTCTTCCTTCTTTCTTTCTGTCTCACCCCATCTTCTTTCTCACTCTTTCCCTTCCATTTGTCTTCTCTGAGCTCTTGCCTCTCTGCTGTCTCTGCCAGACGACGTTATGTAGAGCAGAAAGGGAGGTGAGATAAAGAAAGAGAGAGCGATAGAGAGCGATAGAGAGAGAGAGATAGAGAGAGAGAGAGGGAGGAGGCACTGGCAGACTCGTTCCCTCCTCCCACTCCCTCTGTCTCTCCTTTAACCTGCAGTAGCTGCTGAACCCCCTCTCCCCCTCTCCACTTCTCCCCCTCTCCACTTCTCCCCCTCTCCCTCTCTCTCTCTCTTGGCTGCTCTGACGGCCTCATGGAAGTTATAAAAACTGTTGATCGTGCAGAACGGGGGAAAAGGAGTGATGTTGTGGCTGAACTTTTTTGGCTGAGATCCCTCTTTTTTCTGTTGCTTCGTTGCATCTTTATTTTCCATATCCTCATCTGGACTCCTGCTTGGCTTTACCATCCCTCAGGGCCTTTACTTCAGTTCCATGGTGAGCACAAAAATATCAGATTTATCCTGAAATCAAAGCAATCAGGCCAAAAGTTACATTATAATACTGAGTGATGGGGTGCTGTGATGGAGTGAAGTTACTGTTACCACCCTGAAGTGGATTATTTTTCCTCGAACAGCACGAGTGTTTTATTCCCCTTACACCACAGCAACTTTTTCACATCATCTGGAGTTGAAGCTGCACTGACTTTCAGATTTTTCAAGTGTAGGTCATAAAAAGAATTTTCCCTGAAACCCAATTATTTTTGTTTAGTGACTGAAAGCTACTGAATTCGAATCACAGACTTCCAATTTTATTAGTTTTTTTAATAGAACAATTAATGAATTTATCTCCACATGGCCCTAAATTCTCCGCTATTTTTTCCTGCTTCACCATGACCCAATACAAGATACTACGTCATGCATCACGTGGTGGGCTTTCCCCGTTCACGCAAGGCATTGTGGGATACAAATTTGAAACAGGAGAGAAAAATGGAGGACGTGAGTGTGCGAATGAAACGTGAAAGACCGACTACAGTAACAGAAAGAAAGCAAGAAGAAAAGACGTTATGTTATATACGAAGGAAAGGAAACGCAGGACCAAACTAATAAATATGGGCGCTCAGCGAGCACCTCGGTGTGATCAGCTGTTCGTTTAGCGACAGAATGATGGAACTGTCAGTGCACGCTCAAAGGGAAACCTGTAGATGGCAGTAATGCAACACTGTGGATGCCAGCTGCCGTAAAACCCAAAAGAAGAAGAAGGTAAACCTGCGCATGCGCACACGGACTTCCTCTGTCTGCTTGACTGCGCCAAGCGAGCGATTTCATGCACATTATTTCCTTTAATCCCCTCAAATTAAATAACTTCCCAGCCACAGAATGGCCTGATATTTTGTGAGATATTACAGAAATAAACAGATATCACAATCACCACATTTCAGACAGAACTAAATTTCACCGATTTTATGAAATCGAAAGGCTGTATAGCTTTAAAATAAGTATAAAATTGTATATTCACAGCTGAAAAAATGAGACTTTATTAAAGATTAGAAAGGTATCATCAGTGGTGATCCTAGAGGCGAAACCCCCTGCTGGCGCACCCCCCCCCCCGCCTGTCTTTTTTTTTTTTTTTCGGGTTTTTTTTTGGGGGGACCTTTTTTTTTGGGGACCGTTTTTTTTTTTTTCGCGCCCGCACTCTTGCCGCCCCCCCGCCATGCCACCCCGGGCGGCTGCCCGGTCGGCCCGCCCCCAGGACCGCCCCTGGGTATCATGCTAATCTTTAACGCTAGATAATATTCAATAAATATCTATAACTGCCATATTATTGTCCAGTAAATGCAATCACAAAGCGTAAACGCTTTCACATCGGAATAATGTGATGCACAAAGTCAATTTGGTTGTATTTAGCTCTCTCAGACTGCAGAAACTGCCAAAATGTACAGTTTTTTATTTATAAACTAACCTCAAACTGTTTATCCATGTATAGTTGTATTTAATGCTGTGGAATGCTCGCTATCTGATTAGCACTGCACATGCAGAAACTAGCGGCTAGCGGCTAATGCTGCATTTGGTTAGCATGAATCCACACAGATTAGATTTGACTCAGTAGTGCTCTTTTTTGTTTGTTTGTTTGTTTGTTTATTTGTTTGTTTTTACCTCTGCTAACACTGTGTGATGATGCAGTGTGAAAGAAGGCATTTGTTGATGTTTATTGGGTTGTAAAAAGTGAGTTTGCGTGATTAAACATTGTGTTTGTTTTGTCTCGGCTTGCGAACGCTTTCATTTAAAAGTCTCAAGCGCACAAGCGAGCCGTGTTCACTTAAACGACGTGCCGCTGCAGCGTTTGTGTATCTTAACTGCAGTCTTTCATCAGTTGTCAGTGTAATTTTCGGGGCGGTGAGCGCAACGATGTTCTCCGCAGCCCAACGCTGCCAAAGTAAATTGGTGGAACACAGCCGCATAAAAGATAAAAAGAGCAGAAAATTGTCCCAGAAAGTTTTGCATCATGAAAGATATCAGCTTTTTTTAAACGAAACGTCCCGCAGTGTGTTAGTGGAAGAAGATCCAGCCAGCTACAGCTCAATCAGGAACATGAAAAGTGCAAAGGAGGCATTTTGCCCACTAAGATGGAGAGAATGATTGTGTGTGTGTGTGTGTGTGTGAGTGTGTGTGTGAGAAAGAGAGCGCTGTGGCGTTTTTAAACTTGAGATGTCTGTAATGTTAGCCTGCTGCCAGCGTGCCGTCATGTGAAATTAGCCCGTACCTCCTGCCAGGAAACATTTGTGTTTTCTCTTCAGGAGGACGCACTGCATGGCTGTGACTACAGAAAACACTGATGGGCTTTTAGACGCTTTATCTCTCTCTCTCTCACACACACACACACACACACACACACACACACACACACACACACACACACAGTCTCAGGTCTTAACACACTTAATGCTATGTTCACACTCGCAAGTGACCTACTGTACAGTTGCTTGTTTTCTGTGTACATGTCAATTCTGGAGCAGTGATTTCAGCAACAAGTGACATTTCAACTGAGTTTTATTTAAATCTGTTTAAAAACCAGTGAATCCAAACATCTGTTCCCAAATGACTCTTCACACCAATCCTATTGTGCATGAGGATTGATGTTTTTTCAGTTCCCCATTCACAAATTACTTCCTGCAGAAATAATAAGAAAAACTTATAACCGTGATTTTGTCTTCTCCTGTTGAATACGATCTCTAAACATCTACAGAGACGTCTCGTCTCGTCTCGTCTCGTCTTCTTCCGCTTTATCCGGGACCGGGTCGCGGAGGCAGCAGTCTAAGCAGGGAAGCCCAAACTTCCCTTTCCCCAGACACCTCGGCCAGCTCCTCGGGAAGAACACCGAGGCGTTCCCAGGCCAGCCGAGAGACATAGTCCCTCCAGCGTGTCCTGGGTCTTCCCCGGGGCCTCCTCCCGGGGGGACATGCCTGGAACACCTCCCCAGGGAGGCGTCCAGGAGGCATCCGAAAAAGATGCCCGAGCCACCTCAGCTGATTCCTCTCGATGTGGAGCAGCAGCGGCTCTACTCCGAGCTCCTCCCGAGTGACTGTGCTTCTCACCCTATCTCTAAGGGAGCGCCCAGCCACCCTGCGAAGGAAACTCATTTCGGCCGCTTGTATCCGCGATCTTGTCCTTTCGGTCATTACCCAAAGCTCATGACCATAGGTGAGAGTCGGAACGTAGATCGACCGGTAAATTGAGAGCTTCGCCTTTTGGCTCAGCTCCTTCTTCACCACAACGGACCGGTAAAGCGACCGCATCACTGCGGAGGCTGCACCGATCCGCCTGTCGATCTCACGCTCCATCCTTCCCTCACTCGTGAACAAGATCCCGAGATACTTAAACTCCTCCACTTGAGGCAGAACTTCTCCACCAACCTGGAGAGGGCAAGCCACCCTTTTCCGGTCGAGAACCATGGCCTCGGACTTGGAGGTGCTGATTCTCATCCCAGCCGCTTCACACTCGACTGCAAACCGCCCCAGTGCATGCTGAAGGTCCTGGTTTGAAGAAGCCAACAGGACAACATCATCCGCAAAAAGCAGAGATGAAATCCTGTGGTTCCCAAACAGGATTCCTTCTGGCCCCTGGCTGCGCCTAGAAATTCTGTCCATAAAAATTATGAACAGAACCGGTGACAAAGGGCAGCCCTGCCGGAGTCCAACATGCACTGGGAACAGGTCTGACTTACTGCCGGCAATGCGAACCAGACTCCTGCTCCGTTCGTACAGGGACCGGACAGCCCTTAGCAAAGAGCCCCGAACCCCATACTCCCGAAGCACCCCCCACAGAATACTACGGGGGACACGGTCGAATGCCTTCTCCAGATCCACAAAGCACATGTGGACTGGTTGGGCAAACTCCCATGAACCCTCGAGCACCCTATGAAGGGTATAGAGCTGGTCCAGTGTTCCGCGACCAGGACGAAAACCGCATTGTTCCTCCTGGATCCGAGGTTCGACTATTGGTCGAATTCTCCTCTCCAGTACCCTGGAGTAAACCTTCCCTGGGAGGCTGAGAAGTGTGATTCCCCTATAATTGGGGCACACTCTCCGGTCCCCTTTCTTAAAAAGAGGGACCACCACCCCAGTCTGCCACTCCAGAGGCACTGTCCCTGACCGCCACGCGATGTTGCAGAGGCGTGTCAACCAAGACAGCCCCACAACATCCAGAGACTTGAGATACTCAGGGCGGATCTCATCCACCCCCGGTGCCTTGCCACCGAGGAGCTTGCAGAGACGTTATGAAGAAAAATAAAGTTTGGAAGGAAGCTCGTTAGTGAGTGTATGGAAGTGGTACAGTTCGCTCGCTTTGCTAATCTAATCTGAGGACGAAGCCGAGAGCGTAACATGTAAATCACACAAACAGCGTTCACACTGATTAGTGTTTTAATTTGTCTTTATCTGCTTAATTTCAGAGGCTGTTTATTCCTGAACGCAGCAAATCGTCGGAGGCGTCTTCAGTGTCTGACGTTTACTCCGACGAAGTTACGATGTTCATGATGTTCTGTCTATCTCCGACTTCCCCATGTAGCTCAACACTGGAATGTTCCTTATCAGAGACATCATCTTTCTCAGACATCTGGAATCCCTTTTTTTTTTTGCTCAGTGCAGTTTCATATGACTCCGCCCTCCTTCCAAGCCACTCCCCCATGGATTTCACGGATTAAAGTCTTACCTGTAAGTAATCTGTGTGATATTAAGCACCCAGTTTAAACTTACTACTAACCCTATTTAGTTACAAAACATATTTAAAAAGTTAAACATTTACAAGAAGAATGTAATGATTTTGGCGGAAATTTACATTAACAATTTTTGCACAAGACTCACTTCCTTTACTTGTGTCTCAGCTCATCAGTTATATTTGGAGTAAATCAAAAATAATAATAATATTATGATGCGCTGGAAATGCGAAAGAAATAAAGTTTTGAATATTTCTACTTTGAAAAAAAAAACAGGGCGGGGCCATCATATACCACTGAAGAAGTTTGCGATGAAGTTTTCAAAATGGCTGACGAATGCTGCCATGCTACAATTTTCTCACTCTACACTCCGCCCATAAGGCCCCACCCAGAAAAGTTTCAAGACAGGATTTTTGCTAAAGAAAACTTTTTAAAATTATTTAAATTTTTTTTATAATTCTATAATTATAATTCATGACATTCAATTAAAAAATCTAATTTATTTTGACCATTTTAAAGATGTAATTAAAGAAAATTATTATTATTATTATTATTATTATATTTTGATAATTGTGCTATTTTTTAAGTAATTAATTAAATTTTAAAAATCAACAATTTTCAGATTTTATTGATATTTTTAATAAATGTATTCCTTGGGATTCTCGACTAGAACTCTCTCTCTCTCTCTCTCTCTCTGACTTCATCGTGAAAGCGCTCCTTCATCGGCTGCAGCTTGAGGAATTACTTTTTTTTTTTACTGCAGTGAAATAAAGCGGTGTGCGTTTAACGGGGCTTTGCAGGCGCTTTTCAGATGTTTTTCTTTTTTTTCCCTGTGCTTCTGTTCAGATTGCCTTCAGATGTCATCTGCATATGCTGATGTGGCTCTGCTGTACGACAACGAAGAAATAATAATAATATGAAAAAGAAGAAGAAAAGCAGCTGGGAAGAACGATAGATTTCTGCGGTCAGTCGGCGGTGTAGCGTATCAGAAGCGCAAGAATGGATCCACAAGGTTCTTGATTGTTCTTCTGCACCGCTGTTTCCTGTCACTTTCAGAGATCCGTACTTTTCTCCTGATCCAAGGAGCCTGATGTGTGTTGAGAGGAGGAAATTCCTCCATGTTGTGGTCAGCGAGTGCTGGAGTTGTGTATCGTTTCACTTCCCATTTTACCCTTATAGATATACATTTATATATTTATATAATTTATATGTTTTTCAGACCAGGAGGAAATATATTTTTGAAATATTGTCAACTTCCTGTGAAACACACACACACACACACACACACACACACACACACACACACACACACACACACACAGAGTTATTCACTGAACCATTAATCAGTGATAAGGAGCGAGCTGGGGTCACTCCTTTTTAGTTTGTTGTGATTCACCGGAGACGTTTCGTTTGTGGTTCGAAGGTGCGAGAAACACATAAAAATCAACATAAAATTAGGGATAATGCACTGTTCATTTCTCTGTCTCATCACTGTCCTGTTTATCAGGTCTTCTACGAAGCAAAAACGCATCACTCTGTGTGTGTATGTATGTGTGTGTGTGTGTGTTTTATTTGAGCCGTACCACGCTGACATATCTCCAAACTCAAACTCGAAGCAGATGTCCTACGCATGTCCTGAAAATCCTCCTGCGTTTCAATTAAATCAGATCTCAACTTTCTTATCTTGTCGCATTATGAACAATCACCTCGAAGTTTTTAACAGAAGAAAAATAACACATTTGTGTTCTTGTGTGTTTGTGTTTGTGTCTAGTTGAAGAAAAGAGATAGGAGGAGGAGGAGGAGAAGGAGGTTCGTGATGGTGATGGTGATGATGATGGTGTGGGTTGCCAGATCTCCTTTCTCTCTCTCTCTCTCTCTCTCTCTCTCTCTCTCTCTCAGCAGGGTTTGTGTTCTTTGGACCTTCGCCTGCCCAGATGTTTCTTTTTGGGCCACTGTAAGCGATACCTCCAAGCGCGCTGTAGTTTTTTCTTCTCCAAACTCCAGCCTCAACACCCACACCAAGCCCTGTTTCTATAAGTGGAATCAGTATGGATTGGAAGCAATAATCCTGCTCCTCCTCCTCCCTCCTTTCCCGCTTGCATAATTCATTATACGCACCACTGGCGTCTGTGAAGAACTTTATAAGATTACAGCGAGCCGAGACGTGTGTAGGAGGAATGCAGACTTGTCCGATGTGAACAGAAAAAAAAAGAGTAGACAGAAGACAGTGTTGAACAATGCATTGTTAAAGCCATTGTATCTGTTTTCAGATTTAACCCTGAGTGGGCGTGGCCTAAACTAGAAGTTAATGTGTGTAGAAATGTCAGTGTGGTGTTCCTCAGTTCCTCAATCTCAGCTACATCTCTCCAGTCCTTCATCGTTTTCAAGAAGAGATGTGTTGTGTTTGCAGTTACGGTTTCTGTTTGGACCTGCCCCCAGGATTGATTGATTTATTTTTTTTCCACATTTTCTCCCTAGAAGGTAAACACTAACATGTGCTTCCTCTGGAAAGCAGCATCTTTACAAACTGCTGCTCCTGCTGCATCACAGGGTGGTGTAACACACTCAGAGGAAAGCGCTATCCACCCTCTTCTACATACATGACCTCACACATACTGTATGCAGCTCATGATTGGTCACTGTGATTGACAGGAGAGTCAGGTTATGCCCCTCCCACCTACGGACAATTTTGCTCCCTTGGTTCCCAGTCATGGATGGCTGTAACATCATGGGGAATGAAACTCTGGATTTCTGTTTCACTCAAGAGAAGACCACACCCCTAACCAAATGTGTGTGTGTTCACAAAAAGCTTTAAACAAACCCGTAGCTTGTTTTTAACCATCACCACTCTGACCAGGCAGTCACTAAGGATGAACGAATGAATGCAAACACATCATGACGTGTTACACCTTCATGTTAATGTTCATGTTCATGAGCGTGGTGTTTGTTTGCCTGGCAAACTTCATATCTGACCGTTAGCTGACGTCTGTATGAAAGAAAAACCTCACATTTGCATTGTGCAAGATCTGGGTCTGTCTGATCCACACCTCTAATCTCAAACAGATTCCTGGCAAACCTTCAAAAAAAAAGCCTTGCAGTGCTCATCTTATTCATATCTGTATATGTTTACAGCACATTATCTGTTCATTAATAATAATAATAATAATAATAATAATAATGTGAAATGTATTCATATTCAGTTACATAACTTGTGATGAATGTGGACAGTGAAGATATGAGACGTGCGATAGAAAAATGGTAAAACACACACACACACACACACACACACACACACACACACAATGAGATAGATGGATAAATACAGTTCAGATGATAAATATGAAAAATTATACAAAGGAAGATGTGCCATGTGAGTAATTACATCACTAAACGAAAGCCGTCTCATCGTTCCGGTCTCGCCGAGAATCTTCCATCCCGTGTGTTTCTGATTCATCACAAATGATGAATTTCTCCCAGCCAAACACAATTTGACACGCTTTTGACATCAATCCCGACCCCACGATATCGGGTGCCGTCACCGTCCCACCGGGACGCAACGAAAACACGGCGAACAGCGAATAGCATTTGCCTTATGAGGATCTGTGGAGGAGCCGATGGAACGGGCTAAAAATAGGCGGCACCCGTAGCCTCGGAACAATGCGGCGCAAATGTCTTGTATTTGTTGGTCGTTCGGGCGAGGTTTCATTCTGCCATCAGTCCTTGTCACGATCCAGGCAGAGCGCTCGCGCCGCCATTAAAAACATGCCAGGACTCTGACGGCCTGAAATTACGGCTCACCTAATGGGTCAATCTCTGCATTGCAATAAATAATACGGCCCTTTCGTTTGAATGTTTGCCAGATTATCTTTGCTATTAATTTATGTGTGGCTCAGATTTCAGACTCATCTCTGTCTCACACACACACACACACACACACACACACACACACACACACACACATAAAAGAGAAAAAGAAAAAAAAAACAGGAAGCAGGAACAGAGTCTACTCATGACTGAAAGACTGAAGTATTTGAGATATCCTCATAAACATCAGGCATTCGAAATGCCCCCCCCCCCCCACACACACACACACACACACACGAGCAGACGCAGAGTAAATATTAGTTTTGTTTGGTGCAGTCTTGACAGATGGCGCTGATTGGAGGCCGTCCCTGTGTGAATAAGTAAGAACCCCCTGCATTTCTGTGCTCGGATGCTTTGGTCTTTAAATAGAGCTCTGGGTTTTAATCCCTCCATTGTTTCAGCGCCGACCGTCGTGTCAGTGGAGGTACGTGGAAGTCAAGTGCAGTCCAAGTTTGCAGGCCGTGTGTGTGTGTGTGTGATGGTGATGACTCACTGCTCGGCTCGGTTCGAGTTTCAGCTGAGCCCCATAAAAACCAATCAATGTCAAACAAACAGAGCGCCGCGGAACAGGGATGAGCCAAGAGGACGAGAGAGAATGCCATTTGCTTTACTCTGATTACAAACGACTCATTCTCTTTCTCTTCCTCATCACTTTTGGGCTTTTTTTTCATTCTGTCATTCCCAGAGATTATATTACGAACATTCTGCTTCAAACTGTTGGAGGAGTTTGGAAAGAATTAAACAAATTAAAGATATATTTTGATTTTGAAGAACAACATGTAAAAAAAGAAAAGAAAAATCAGGCATCTGAAAATTTTTACACCATTTTCTCTCTTTGATGTATCTTCATTTCTGAGTTGAAGAATTACGTATATGTTACAGATATATTGATATTGATATTGGTGAAGGACATTTAAAAAAAAATTGACATTTTTTTAAAAGTACAGTTGAAAAAAAATATGGTATTTTTTAAAATTTATTTCTTTGGAATATGTAATTGAGAATAGAAATGGTGTAAAAAGCTTTAGAGCTTTAGTTCCTTACAAATTTCCAGAATTTTCTTCATCTTGTTTATACATTTTTGATTTACTACGAAAAATAAGTTACAGTTGCGTATTACAGATACTGATATTGAAGAATGATTTTAAAAAAATTAAACAAAATTTAAAAATAATTTCTATTTGCAATTACAAATTCATAAAATGTCAGATTTTTTTAAATTTAATATCAACATACTGCAACTTTATCAGATTATCCATAATAATCAGTGATAGTTTATTATTATTATTTTTTTTTTTAAATATGAAGTTTCAAAGCTATCCAAATCTTTTTAAGTTCTATTTTCAGTTTCAGATTCAAAAACAAATCTGTCCATTTTTTTTTCTGTTGTTTTTGAGTCATTATGAAGAATTGGATAAATTTACGTGCATATTAATATCAATGAAAATGTTTTCATGAGTTCTAGAAATTTCTTGACTTTTTCCCTGAGTGTGATTTTATCTCTGCATGAATTCTTTATTTTGAGTTTGACATAAAAAAACATTCATTAATGCCATAATCACCAGACTGAAATTCCCATCACTGATCTCTGCATGAGGCGACTGAAATATTTTCTCAACATTCTTTATTCAGTTCAGTATTTACACATTGAAATGTTAATTATTTAAAGTCCTTGGATTTGATAAATGATCTCAAACACACCTTGAGAGATTTGTGCAGGAACCACAGGAACGAGGAATCTGAAACCAAAGTGTAAAGGGGTGTGTTATAGGAAAAAAATATGGTTCTTAAAGGAAATGTCTTTTTCCCCCTCTATGAACACCTCAAAACTTCACTTAGCGTCCTGCCTAAAAGAGATGGATGGAGTTTCCATATTCCTCCATCACAGGTGGGTTTCAAATACCCCTGAAATACCCCTGAAGTACCCCGCCGCAGTCCAGCATCCAGCCTCAGAGCAACAGGTGGGCGAAAGGGGCTCTTTCGGCTCTGATTTTATGAGCTCGCCTCTTTCCGTCTGGGCGGCAACACGAGCTGTCGGATGTGGCCTTAAAGAGTAAAGAGTAAAGAAAAACAGCGAGACAGACGAAAATGGAGCTTTGGGGAACTCGTTTTATAGCTGTAGAGTGCAGTTAAAGATTTTTTTTTTTTTTTACCATGCACTGATAAGACCACATCAAAAATATGGTGTTCTGCCTGTAATATCATATAACAAAATAAAGATTTCCTGAGAAATTGGGGCCTTTCCTGATTCTGGTGTCATCTTCTATGAGCTGATAAAAATGTTGATGAGTTTTACATATTCATATATGTGTATAAAATCTTTACAAATCAAAAGAAAAACAGTTTTCATCAATGATAATATGAGTTTGCTTGAGAGTCTCGAGTCTCAGAGACCTTTTCGAGTGGATTCGGAGAAGATCTGTGCCAGGATGCTAATCTGTTGAGCCGGTCTGGAAAAGCGGTGAATTATGACAGTGTGATAGAGGAGAAGACGACAGCCCCCAAAACCTCGGTGCTCATTTATTACCAAAAAAATAATACTGTCACCATCTGAGAGATAGCGCTCCGTCAGACGCCTGCCAGGAGATCTGCTGGAATGTGAAGCATCCTTTCTCTCTTTTGCAAAAACGCACGCTTTTCTGTTGGGTGTGGAAAGACGGCTAATGGTTGGTTTCGCGAGCCAAACAACTGGCTTGAGTTATTCTAAATTTTCCCCGTTATTAGCATGTTGGATCTCAGGCATGGAGACTGAACAGAGAGAGTGGAAATGGTGAAAATATTAGGCGCTGGCAGAAACCCGGGAGCGTTTAGCAGCGTATTTTATGCTCAGGACACAAAACTGTCTCCGCCAGTCAGCTAGGGGACGACGGGCAACGGCTCAGTGAGCTTCCAAAGCTCAGGTAATCCCCTCCAAACTGGATGGAAAATAAAATGCCGCCCTTGAGAATTTCCACTCAGGCTGATGGTGAAGTGTAACCTGACCTGACTGTTGCTCAAACGGCTCAAAAAAAAAAAAAAATCACAGCTGAGCCATGATATATTGGACATAATTCAGTGTTTATAGCGAACGTACTTTCTGCAATAATTTACCATGAATGAGTTGACAATTAGTGTTGGAACTTTACACTTTAAACTTTAACACACTAAACCCTGAGTCTCCTTTCCGTTCAGCCCCACTGTCACTAATGACATTACTGTACCAGTCGCTAATCACTTTAAATCACGTTCAGGTCTGATCTCATGAGCCGTGTTCTACCCACAGCTGCTGTCCCGAGCTCTCGCTCACAAACAGTGTGACTTGTTTTTTATCCTGATTGGGGCTTAGTGTGTGTTGCCCCCACAGCGACGCCCACAGACGCAGCTCTCCTTTTATTTATTTGTATCCGCCATGTTGGATAAATACATGCATCACAGGTGTGTTGAGAACATGTGTGTGTGTGTGTGTGTGTGTGTGTGTGTTACAGTTACGTTACAATTACACTATACTTATGTTGCAGTTACACTACAGTTCCGTTACAGTTATATTACAGCACGCTACAGCTACATTACAGTTATGTTACAGTTACATTACAGCACACTACACTTACATTACAGTTACACTACAGTTACGTTACAGCAATGTTACAGTTATGTTACAGTTACATTACAGCACGCTACAGTTACATTACAGTTACACTACAGTTACGTTACAGTTATGTTAAAGTTACGTTACAGCATGCTACACTTACATTACAGTTACACTACAGTTATGTTACAGCAATGTTACAGTTATGTTACAGTTACATTACAGCACGCTACAGTTACATTACAGTTACGTTACAGTTATGTTAAAGTCACGTTACAGCACTCTACACTTACATTACAGTTACAGTACAGTTATGTTACAGCAACGTTACAGTTATGTTACAGTTATGTTACAGCATGCTACAGTTACACTACAGTTGCGTTAGTTATGTTACAGTTACGTGACAGTAATGTTACAGTTACGCTACAGCACGCTACAGTTACATTACAGTTACACTACAGTTATGTTACAGTTATGTTACAGCACGCTACACTTGCATTACAGTTACACTACAGTTATGTTACAGCAACGTTACAGTTATGTTACAGTTAAATTAGTTACGTTACAACACGCTACAGTTACATTACAGTTACACTACAGTTATGTTACAGTTATGTTACAGTTACATTACAGTAATGTTACAGTCATGCTACAGCATACTACAGTTACATTACAGTTACACTACAGTTACATTACTGTTATGTTACAGTTATGTTATAGCACACTACACTTACATTACAGTTACACTACAGTTACGTTACAGTTATGTCACAGTAACATTACAGCTTGCTACACTTACATTACAGTTACACTACAGTAATTTTACAGTTATGTTAGTTACGTTAAAGCACACTACAGTTACATTACAGTTACACTACAGTGACGTTACAGTTATGTAACAGTTACGTTACAGTTATGTTACAGTTACATTGCTGCATGCTACAGCTACATTACAGTTATACTATAGTTATGTCATGGTTATGTTACAGTTACGTTACAGCACGCTACAGTTACATTACATTTACACTACAGTTATGTTACAGTTATGTTACAGTTATGTTACAACATGATACAGTTACATTACAGTTCCACTACAGTCACGTTACAGTTATGTTACAGTTACATTACAGCACGCTACAGTTACATCACAGTTACACTACAGTTATGTTACAGTTACATTACAGCACACTACAGTTACATTACAGTTACACTACAGTTATGTTACAGTTACATCACAGCATGCTACAGTTACATTACAGTTACACTACAGTTACGGTACAGCATGCTACAGTTACATTACTGCACACTACAGTTACATTACAGTTACATTGCAGCACACTACAGTTACATTACAGTTACACTACAGTTATGTTACGGTTACATCACAGCATGCTGCAGTTACATTACAGTTACACTACAGTTACATTACAGCATGCTACAGTTACATTACAGTTACACTACAGTTACATTACAGCACGCTACAGTTACATTACAGTTACACTACAGTTATGTTACAGTTATGTTACAGCTACATTACAGTTACACTACAGTTACATTACAGTTTTGTTACAGTTACGTTACAACATGCTACAGTTACATTAAAGTTACACTACAGTTACGTTACAGTTATGTTACAGCTACATTACAGTTACACTACAGTTACATTACAGTTATGTTACAGTTACGTTACAACATGCTACAGTTACATTAAAGTTACACTACAGTTACGTTACAGTTATGTTACAGTTACATTACAACATGCTACAGTTACATTGCAGTTACACTACAGTTACGTTACAGTTATGTTACAGTTACGTTACAGCACGCTACAGTTACATCACAGTTACACTACAGTTACGCTACAGTCATGTTACAGTTAAGTTACAGCATGCTATAATTACATTACAGTTACATTGTAGTTACACTACAGTTACATTGCAGTTACATTACAGTTACATTTAATGTTACTGCCTGATCTGTCTGCCTTTCTGTCTGTATATCTCACTGTTTATCTTTTCCTTATAATTGTAACGCGACCTTGGGTATTGAGAACGGTGCTATATAAATTTAACTTCTTCTTCTTATTATTATTATTCTTATTATTATTACAGTTTGATTACATATTAGTTACAGTACAGCAATAGTACAGTAACATTACACTTACAATCCAGCTAAATTACAGCTATATTACAGTTGTATTACTGGTAGGTTACAGTTCCATGTTCCAGCTACATTACAGTTATGTTAGTGATATATTACAGCTAGATTACAGGTGCATTACAGTTGAAATACAGCTTCATTACAGTTACATAACAGTTACATTTCAGCTATGTTAGTGTTACATTACAGCGACTTTAAAAGCATATTATAGCTATATTACAGTGTTAGTTATGTTAGAATTGCATTACAGTTTCGTTAGTGACATTGTAGCTGCGTTCATTACATTACAGATTCATTATTATTACATTACAGATTCATTATTATTACATTACAGTCTAGATTACTGACTGATCTGTCTGCCTTTCTGTCTGTCTGTCTCACTGGTTATCTGTCTATCTGTCTGTCTGTCTGTCTGTTAAAGATAAAATCTGATGGAAATTGTTCAGAATAAACATGTGTGTGTGTGTGTGTGTGTGTGTGTGTGTGTGTGTGTGTGTGCATGCGTGTGTGCGTGTGGACAGCAGGGACATTGAGGGACAGCTGCAGCCTGTGTGTGTGTGTGTGTGTGTGTGTGTGTGTGTGTGTGTGTGTGTGTGTGTGTGTGTACAGTGAATGGGAAGGTTATGATGGCTTTCGTTTGGACTTTATTTCAGTTTCCCAGCGTGGACAGGTGGACTCCGGCTCCGGTTTCATCACTGAAGGTTTTTTCCTCCCTCTTTTCTTTTTTTCTTTTCTTTCATCATGTTACAGCCTCCATCTGAAGCCAAATGGACAGCGCGTGGGATCTGGGAGTCGTGATGAACCTGAGGGATTGGTGGGCTCGACTGTCAATCAGTACACACTTCCTTTGTGGTTCTGCAAGTCTCCGCCCCCACAGATTCTCTCTTTTAATAATTTTTACAATTCAGATATTAATATTATAAAATAATAAATAATAAAATAATATAGATTTTTAAATTGTTAATGAATATAAGCTATATTTTAATTAATAATAATAATAATAATAATAATAATAATAATAATAATAATATTGCTGATGCTTTCAGACTTTAGGACATCATTGAGGCTCAAATAAATAGAATAAAATAAATCTGGAAACTATGCAACAGGTCGCAGGAAACCAGCTTCCTCTCTGTGTTCTTGTAGAAATAATTTGATTTTAATTTGTACGGTACGAGCAGCAGGACGAGGACGAGCACGAACATGGTGCTGTTTAATGAAAATCTTGTCGACCATCAGATGACGGCGGCTCGTTAAATGTCATCTGTGGCAAATGTGACTTCAAGAGAAACCTTAATTTAATTTGAAACTCCTCTCTGCACTTAGGAATCTCTTTCCAAAAAAAAAAAAAACCCGACAGAAATGACATATTAGTTCACATCCTCCGTTATAGGACACCTTTGGAAATGTCATAACCTTTTATTAATTTCCAAAATTGAATTAAAAACGTTTGTGGCATCCTGTAACCCCATCCCCCCATCCCCCCCTCGCCTTGGCATGTTTTTTACCACATTACTGTGAGGGTTGGTGGTCTCGATGATGTTGTTGCCCGTCACCGCTGTAACACTCGTGTGTTGAAAGCTATTAAACGCAGTGGCCTTGTGCTCAGCTTAGTGCAGCTCCAACTAACTAAGCTATGAGGTAATGAAATACAGCTAAATGTGTGCAGCCGAGCGCCGACCGCAGCCCTGACTCCACTCCGAGCTCGGCTTTGTTCTCAGATGCTTAAATATGTGTGTGTGTGTGTGTTTGTGTGTGTGTGTGTGTGTGTGTGTGTGTGTGTGTGTGTGTGTGTGTGTGTGTGGTGTGAAGTGTATATAAGCTTAATTATTCATCGCTCATTAAAATCTAACAATGTTCTAGTCATTATATAAGATTCCAGTGTTTAGTGATGCGATATACATTGTGTTTACTTCTGTTTCTTCCAAATCTGACTCAGATTCAAACCACATTTGTTTGAGATTTTAAACTTTTACATGTACGACCAGGAAAATCTCATTTCAGTTGTTTTATTTTCCATCATTCAGCCCTCAGAGCTGCACAACAAGAACAACAACATGGACAAAGCTCGAGTGTGTTAGCTTTCGCTAGTTAAGGTGACATAAAAACAGGAATGATAAAGTTTTGTTCCATAATGTAATGTGGTCCTTTTGTCTGGAGTCAGAGGAGGGGTATGCAGGATTTGTTTGTTTGTTTGTTTGTTTGTTTGTTTGTTTGTTTGTTTGTTTGTTTGCACACACTTTTCTGGCTACAAGCTTCACAATCGTGTTTCAGGGTTGAAAGCTGATTGGCTCCCTGCACTTCAAACCTTTAAACATGGCAACATGAAAACATTGAACCAAATCACAAACAAACCAGAAGTATCAATTTCAGACCTTTCAAACAAACTAATTAGCATAAAAAACATCCTTAATGTTATTTCAGCAGATGGAAACTGACAGAACCCTGCGTTCGACAGCGTGATCCGCTCTGTGGTTTGGGTAAAAGTATAAAAAGCGGGTCTTGAGCAGGTCTTGTTTGTAACTTTTCTGGGAAAACAGACCAGACTCTGTAACTGAACCCTGAGGTCTGGATTGTAAGACTTAAGGACAATTATTAATTTCACTTTTTTGTGCATGTTAGCATGACCAGGACCTGCTGATAGAAATGGGTTAGTATGGCTCAGCCTTCTCTCACATTCAAGAGACAAGTACATCAAATAATCCTCAGTATTTTACTGTCCACACTGACCTGCTGTCTGCAAACAGCTTAACGCCAGGGTTGGGTTTCTTAGAAGCATTTTTGTTTTATTTCTTGAAATTTTCTTTACATCATCCTGAGAGTACTGAATAAATCAAGCGCTCTGACAATAAATAGAAAAAAATCGGTGATCTGTGGCAGTCGCAGGACTGTGAAAACTCATCCAATCATTTCACTTGGTCTGAATCAAATGATCAGATGGTCTGTCTATCTGTCTATCTGTCTGTCTACCTGCCTGTCCTACCTGTGCGCTCTCTGCTTGTGCACTCGTTGCATGTGCCTTTGACAGCTGCGAGTGCTAACAATAGCCATGTGTATTGTTTACATTCATAATGATAATGTTGGTGTTTTCTTACAGGTGAATGAGACATGATGGAGTTGGATATGACAATAATGCACTAAGCTCCTCCATCCAACTCTCTCTCTCTCTCTCTCTCTCTCTCTCTCATGGACTCGTTCATCAGCGGGAGTCAGGCGGTACATGTTCATGTCTCCTGAAGGAGTGGCTTTAGATGGAGAGCTGAAGTGCAGGAGCGGGATTTTTCCATTACACACTTTCACAATCTAACGTACTCTTTCTGGTTTCTCCAAAATTACCAACGTTGATTGTTTTTTAAAAATACTTTTTAATTTTTTTTACTTTTGTGGGAGTTATCAGTTACAGTAATAAGAAATAATGGTATGAAATAAAGGTTGGGGCTGATTTTTTTCTGGAGCAGACAGTATTGGAAAGAATACAAAACACACGGAGTTGAGTGAAAGTTGATAATTGATAATTCAGTGAATAGTGATAAAAAACTACTCGTACAAACTAAAATCTACTTAAAAAAAACTAAAAATGATTATGAGTGATGCTTAATGCCAAAATGTTCCTTTCTGTTCTGTATTTTTTTCATTAAGACCACAATGGGTTTTCTTTTTATAATGAACATAAACCAGACAGTAAATAGAAACATGATGTTCACTGGTTAAGACAAAGATTCTCCTTACAGCAGGACTTTGATAAACCCGAATCTCACACAAAAGGGAATCGCTACTGAGCATCAAACTGACATCCTAATACAGGACTTAATCCCGAGCTTTAATCCTGTAAAGCATCAGAAAGACGGAGTTAGCTAGTGTAGATCATTCCACTTGCTCGCTAACCGCTTACCTGGACATGTTTCCTGTGAAAGCTCGAGATCTCTACAGGTTCTGGTTCGCATCATTTGTGGATCGTTTCAAACTTGCGATGTTTGCATGCACATATTTTTTACATTCGGAATAAACTCATTCCGATCTGCGATTCTGAACGTTCCGTTTACATGAAAGTAATCAGATATTTATATGTCGGTGTTTCTGTGTCCCGAGCGTCCAACTGGAATGGAACTGAATTTACACTCCGTGCTGTGAAGATGGACGTCATAGCGTCGTGTTTCTCCTGAACATGTGCAGAAGGCGATCTGATCACGTGTTTGCGTTTGTTTACATGCCTAAGTCTGAGTGTCCACATCGCTTTTTTTCTGAGTGTTTCTAAGGACCAGCTTTTTTAATTGTTCCCAATGCGGAGTGAGCGTATGCCGAGACAAAAAACACTCCACCCAATGTTGTTGTTGTTGTTGTTTTTTTCAGAACGCTGCGCCTGTTTTGCGTAGTTGCTCTGAATGCTTCAAATTGAAAATCTCTGAACTTTTCAGCAAGCTGCGATGTCGTCACTGTCATGTCTTTTCAGCCAATCAATCATACGGTGGTTAGTGGTGATGTCGTGTCAATATACTGTTGTCATGGAAACAAAACATAGCACGGGAGCGTTTTTTTGATGACGGGCTGAAATGAAGGATTATTATCTGATTATCAGACGTCATCAGCATGTCTTTGGGATGTTTGATTCTGATCCAATTATTAACAGATTATTCAACTGATTACATAAACAGCGTTCAGAGAAGCCCAAACATATCAGCATTTAAAAATGTTAAATTAAATTTCTTTCATTCTTTAATTTCTTTCATTCTTTCATAATTTCATGATAATTATACTCTCCTGATTCTAATTCAGCCTCATTTCCTATCAAATGTGCTTCAGAAATGAAAGGGTTCCTGTCCTGAAAACATTAAAATCGAGTTCTCCAATGAGATTGTTTTGTTTGTTGTCTCCAGGCTGAGAAGAGTTTAGAGCTGCTCACTCATTGGTTAGGACTTCATTGCTGGGAAAGAAGGCCATGGCAGCGTGTGTTTATGTAGGAAGTGACAGATGAATTAACCAACCAGATTTTGATTTATAGTGGGAGGGACCAAAAATTTATCGTCCTAGGCCTACTCGAAGGCTTAACCATGACTCGATGCAATCAGTGCAGCAGTGAAGTCACCTTCCAGCCGGTGTAGCGTTCATCAGTAGTGTTAGCGAATGCTAATAAAGAGCTATCGAGAGCTACAGGTTAATGACCGGGAAACTAAGATTTCTGTCTCCAGACTCTTTTTCCACGCTGCACGCTCACCACAGACTTCAGGATTTCACTCAGACTTAAGGATTCATTTCCCTGTGTAATTTACTGAGTTACTTTTAAAATCAACATCGACAGCTACACACAACGGAGTGACCTGGCAGCCTGACGCTAATCCCTTACAAAATCCTTTACTCTGTTACTTTTTGGTGTCTGGCTAAGTTTTGGTTGAGCTCAAGTCCCGGCTCTAAGAATAAACGTTCTCCACTGATATATATATATATATATATATATATATATATATATATATATATATATATATATATATATAAAGTCCCTTCATTGTGAGAGCGTGCTCGTGTGTGTGTGTGTGTATGTGTGTGTGTGTGTGTGTGTGTGTATGAGCGCGATGGTTTCATGCCAACGATGAGACGTCATGTTTAAACTCTTTAATGCTCCCACTGAGTTCGGTGACATTTAGGCTCGAAGTGTGAACGCAGCTTTATTGTCGAAGGTTTGTTTGAGTCTGTAGGATACTCTTTAACACCAGATGAAATAAAAACAATAAAAACTTCAGGACTGTGTGTGTGTGTGTGTGTGTGTGTGTAAGAGAGAAAGACAGAGAGGCTTACAGAAGTGAATCTGACTCTGCCGTGGTTTGACATTTAAGTGAAAACGTTTAAATGTGTTTCTGATGGCAACCGAGGGAACGAGTCTCACACTGCGCCGTGCACAAACCCACTTTGAAATTAAACTCCAGCCTGAAATAAACGTTTGCCACCAACGACGTTGTTTCAGTCACAAACCGTGACTCACTTAATCCGCACTCGCCTCGGGGCGACGTGAGTAACGTGAGTTTGGAGTTAAAACACAACAATCTCATTAGATTTTTCGTCTTATAAAAACGTAGTTTTGTACACTCTAGAAGCAAGTGTGTGTGTGTGTGTGTGTGCTGTAGCAAAGCACTATTATGGCTGACGGTAGCCCTGAAAAGCCTCAGTAGGAAAATGTAAGAGGCTCAGATCGTGGCGAGATCGTGCCAGCCGCCGGTTTCTCAGCTTTCCTTCTGGAGCCTTTTAAACCTTTTCTTTTTTTTCTCTCCAGTTTTACTAGCGCTCTGTTTTTTCCTCTCCTCTGCGTAAAATGTGTTTCATTAAGATCGCTCTGATCCGCAGACCGTGCAGATTCAAACCGCCAGAGCTGCCGGGATTCGGTGTGGCAGTGTGACTAATTACACTCACAAACACACTGTTCAGGAGAAAAACTTCACTTTTACTCCCAATGGCATGCTTTGAGTTTTAAACATTTTACTGTATCTGTGTTTCACCGTCAATCTGAAACTCTGTGTCCGAACCACACACACACAGACACACACACACACACGAGTTTGGAAATACTGAGTAATATAATAGATACTGAGTTAAGAATCTGCTCACACTGGAATTAATTTATTCGTAAATTATTCCAGAGAAATGCGGCGTTCATGAAAATCCAGTTAGTTTGGAAAAATGTCCGTATTCCCGCTTCGCTCTGGAGTTTGTGTCAGTTTCCAGATAAGAAAATTTCACTAATGTGGTCTTCGATCGTTCGGCTTCAAATCATATCATTGTCGATGAGTTACTGAGATTCACATTAATGCAGTCCCAGAACAAATCCATAAATTCAAAACAAATATGTCTAGCTGTGCAATAGGGACAAAACTAATGGCACCCTCTAAACAAAGTTGGAGTTAGTTATGGGTTGATGGAAGGTGATGCACTGCAGTGGCTGAGCTGCATTATTGGAAAATTCAGCGCAGGTTGTGATTTTAAGGCTCTCTTTCACCGTTTAATTTCCATTTTTCCATTTTATGGAATTTTATGGGTGTGGCTAAATTAAACTGTGCTGTGAATGTGTTTGGTAACTTACAGCTAATTAGCATTCATCAACAAAAACACAGGAGTACAAAGAAAATCCCTGAGATTTTGGTGATGAATTTTTAGTTCAGTTTGGCCACCAATACATTTACACACAACTTTACTCAACTCTAAAAATGGCTGAGGAACATCTCTATAATTTTACTCAGAATAACAATACCATGACTATGAATATGCATGATATACCCCATGCCCTCCTATTATTATCATAAACACCCACATATTAAGTTAGCATAGCAAGGGTTAGTTAACCATGAGCAAAATAGCTCACATTAGTCACAGATATCAGAATCAGCATCTCAATTTACATCCAAATATCACATTTCCATGACAACCCTGACTTCATCACTGGTGTTACACATATTATTAATGATAAATCTCGCTTCACACTCTGGGCTAGGAGTGAAGTTAAACATTTCCAGTTTCATGTCACCTTCCTTCCTGCTAATTTGCATATCCTCCCGTGATTGGTGAGAGCCTGTTTTGTGTCATCACAAGCTCAAGTGGAGACGATATATAGCTCCGCCCCAAATCAGTTTTACACAGAGAGATTCTTTTGTACAGACTTAACCATAACATCCAAACCTATGCAATCAGAGTGAGCGTTAACAAGAAGTTTAATCATTTATAGAGTTCAGAGTGATGACATGTTGATTATTTTTGTTTTAATGATGTGAAAGTTGACTAATTTATTGGAACATGATTCAGAAAACTTCATAATACAGTAATATTTACTGTAACATCCATAATTACTATTATGAAGACTGAAATGATGTCATTTTAATGAATTATTTCTGCATTTTGTATGTTTATGACAAGGTAAATGTCACGTAGCTAATTTTTAAATCCTGGAATAAAATTCTAGTGATTAGTACCGAAATATTTTAGGAAATTTTCCAGAAAGTTCGCAAAAGAAATTGAAAACATTTCCGTAAACTATTGTTCTGTTAAAGATTCAAAAGAAAAGTAACATTCAGATGTAATCAAAAGATTTTATTCCATTATTTCAATAATAAGACCAACATCTGGGCAGCACGGTGGTGTAGTGGTTAGCGCTGTCGCCTCACAGCAAGAAGGTCCGGGTTCGAGCCCCGTGGCCGGCGAGGGCCTTTCTGTGTGGAGTTTGCATGTTCTCCCCGTGTCCGCGTGGGTTTCCTCCGGGTGCTCCGGTTTCCCCCACAGTCCAAAGACATGCAGGTTAGGTTAACTGGTGACTCTAAATTGAGCGTAGGTGTGAATGTGAGTGTGAATGGTTGTCTGTGTCTATGTGTCAGCCCTGTGATGACCTGGCGACTTGTCCAGGGTGAACCCCGCCTTTCGCCCATAGTCAGCTGGGATAGGATCCAGCTCGCCTGCGACCCTGTAGAACAGGATAAAGCAGCTACAGATAATGAGATGATGAGATGAGAAGACCAACATCTCAAATTTCAGATGTAAAATTCACAGATGCAACTGCATCAGTGTGTGATTAGCATGCTAACCCTCACCGCTGTGTTTACGTCGAGTTCAGGATGGAGCGGATTTCACGGCTCTGAGCTCGACGTCGCTGGAACGACACGCAGCATTACTGCACTGACAGCTTCATAAAAATCTTTATTGGACAGGTTTATTAGAAATGATGAAAGACTGGGAGAGGACACTGTGTGTGTGTGTGTGTGTGTGTGTGTGTGTGTGTGTGTGTGTGTGTGTGTGAGCTTGTGAACTGCATCTGAAAAAAAAATAGTGATTCAGTCGAATCCGATATAATACACACTTTATTGGTGTAAGGAGCTCAATAACACACTCAAATTTACACTCCTACATTTAATAATTTCCTGCCAAACAAATGTTTTATATAAAATATATCAGTAAAAACAGAAAAAAAAAAAATTATAAATAAAATTCAGCACAAATAGCACAAGGAATAGTTAAACAATGAAAATATATCAAGGAACAAGTAAACAAATAAAAAATGAAAATAAATGCTTTAATAAACTGTTTTCAAAATAAAACAAATGCAATAAATAAATAGATTAATAAATAAATGTAACCCTTTCCATCTGATTTTTTAATGATGTGCAATTAAAAAAAATATATATATACAGTATATTTTAAATTTAATATTATTTCTTCTTTTTTAAAACTCACCACCACCACAGCTTTTTAATAATAATAATAATATCTCATCTCATCTCATCTCATTATCTCTAGCCGCTTTATCCTGTTCTACAGGGTCGCAGGCGAGCTGGATCCTATCCCAGCTGACTACGGGCGAAAGGCGGGGTTCACCCTGGACAAGTCGCCAGGTCATCACAGGGCTGACACATAGACACAGACAACCATTCACACTCACATTCACACCTACGCTCAATTTAGAGTCACCAGTTAACCTAACCTGCATGTCTTTGGACTGTGGGGGAAACCGGAGCACCCGGAGGAAACCCACGCGGACACGGGGAGAACATGCAAACTCTGCACAGAAAGGCCCTCACCGGCCACGGGGCTCGAACCCGGACCTTCTTGCTGTGAGGCGACAGCGCTAACCACTACACCACCGTGCCGCCCATAATAATAATAATAAAATAAAATTAAAATATTTATTATTAAATTTAAAAAAATAAAACACCAGTAATTAATGAATTAATTGATTAATTTATTAAAAGTATTGTCACGTATGTATACAATACCTCACGCTGTTGATGAAAGCTGCACTCGGATTGGTCACTCACTGATTTCTAAGAGCCAATCAGTGGATGTTTAAGTTTAATTGATGATTTCTTAATTTTAAAAAAATAAAAACCATGCAGAATGTCGATACAAATAAAAACGTAAACAACTTCCAACTTAACAAAAAAAAAATCATGTGTGCTAATTCATAACAATCTGGAAGGTATGAAGACTTGTACAAAAGATTATCAAGATTATATTCGTGTTGGGGTGGAGTTAAGGGCGGGGCTAGTGTTTCAGTCATTTGTCATCCATGTTAATATAAATAAATGCACTAAAGTGTGTACATATACATACAGAGAATGAAATTTTTTATAAGTGGTAAAGAAAGAGAGGACGCGCTTGATATG
>NC_083576.1:2663120-2688120 GCF_027579695.1 Neoarius graeffei | reverse complement strand
TATATGAGTTACTATATCCTTCCTGGCAAAAAAAAAGCTCAAACCACCTCGAATCTGTCCATTTCCCTCTGACCCTCTCTTATCAACAGGGCGTTTGTTTCCACCCACAGAACTGTCGTTCCCTCTGTGATTGTTTTTTGTTTTCTGCACCATTCTGTGTAAACTCTAGAGACTGTTGTGTGTGAAAACCCCAGGAGGAGATCAGCAGCTTCTGAAATACTCAAACCAAAAATACTCATCTGGCTCAAACCGACACCCATACCAACACACAGTGACAGAAAGTCACACTTTATTGTGAGATCACAATTTTTCCCGTTCTGATCTTTGAACATTGTGAACATTAACTGAAGCTCTTGATTTGTATCTGCGGGATTTGATGCACCAAGGGATCGGCTGATTAAAGAACTGCATCAGACAGAACAACAGGTGGATGTTATGGGTGTTCCTAATAAAGTGTACAGTAAGTGTACAGTCATATACATCATCTGTGAACATCTGGATCAGAGGGTGGGTAAGATGGAGGCAGAGTCCGTTTGAATTGTGTCTTTACTACTCACTCACGCTCGGTGAGGAGGAACATCTCCAGCGTTGGTACAGACAGAGAACTCAGATGGAGTCAGAGAGAAAACCCGGAGCTTAAACCGTGTGAGTAACTGATGCTAAACAAGATGCAGGTGTGTGTGATGAAGGTCATGTGACTGGATGAAGTGGCTGATGGGAAATGAAGTCCAGTGCTGAGGTGGCAATTCATATAACCGTTATTACAAGTGCAGTATATTGTTCTAAATGTTTTATTTTATTATTAGTTACTGTTAAACATCTTTGGCGCAACAGAATTCTATCACAGAGTCGCTTTATTTACGGTTTACGGTCAGGTTTTATTTACTGTAGCACCGACGCTGCGCTAAAGCTTATGTTCAGCCTGCAGTGTAAGTGACGCCTGGTCGTTATTCTATTAAACACACGTTCACTCACACTCACATTTCTCAGCTGGTTAGTGTGGATTAAATCTAACGTTGTAGAACAACTTCAGCTTTAAAAGCGTCTCAGCCTGACCCAACACACACTTTACACTTCCCTGCTGGCTGGAGTGTGTCCGGAGTTTTCCATTGCAGGAGAGGAAAAAAATCTTCCCACCCAAAGCCGGGATTTTTTTTCCCTGTTGGTGGTGAGCGAGAAGCCCGCGGCCTCCAGAGCAAACCGTTCGCATCGTTAACACCGAGCCACTTAAAAGACCAGCTGTGCTGAGAGAGGACGGCTTCATTCAGCTAATCTTAGCCCATACTCTGTGTGTGTGTGTGTGTGTGTGTGTGTGTGTGTGTGTGTGTGTGTGTGTGTGTGTGTTTAAAGTTGTGTATGTATGTAAGTCCGTTTCTCTTTCTGGGAGTTTGGCATATCGAATGTTTCCCTGTGTGTGTGTGTGTGTGTGTGTGTGTGTGTGTGTAGCAGCCAATAAAATGTCACATAACTTAAAAAAGTAATGACTCGACTAAACGGAAACTTTATCTTCAAATAAGAAGCAAAAGCAGGAGCGCAGCAGTCATCAGGTTCACCGTCACACGAGAGGGAAATGAAAACTAATTTAATCTCATGTTCACAGGAGCTCAGGATTAAAACATTACCATTCTGTCCTCTCTCTCTCTCTCTCTCTCTCTCTCTCTCTCTCCTTTTCCTTAAATTTAGCGAATAAAACACAAAGTTTCCTGGAAAAACAGAACATTTTGGACAAGTGTCCTTCAGTGGCTAATAACAGAGAGATATAAAGAGGAGAAGAGTGAGAGAGCAAGAGAGCGAGAGAGAGAGAGAGATGGAAAAAGTAGGGGGTAAAATAAAGAGATGATGGGGAGAGAAAGAAATAATTAGACAGAGAGAGAATAAGGGGAGTTGAGAGAGAGATGAAAAGTGTGAAAGAAAGGAATAAAAAGGGGAGTGGGAAAGTGAATGAGAGAATGGAGAGAGGAAAAGAGAGATGGAGAAAGAGAGAAGAAAGAGAAAAGAGAAACACAGGAAAGAAGGAAATGAAAGAAAATTAGAAGGAGAAGCACAAATAGAAAGAATGTGAATGGAAGATGGAGAACAGAGAGACAGACAGATAGACAGACAGAGAGACAGGCAGGCAGAGAAAGAGATAGGTAGATAGAGACAGACAGATAGAAACAGACAGGCAGAGAGAGACACAAGCAGGCAGAGAGAGAGAGAGAGAGACAGGTAGATACAGACAGACAGACAGACAGAGATACAGAAAGACAGACAGATAGAAACAGGCAGGCAGAGAGAGAGACAGAGAGAGAGAGAGACAGGCAGAAATAGATGACAGACAGGCAGAGAGAGAGAGACAGGCAGAGACAGACAAGCAGAGAGAGAAACAGGCAGAGACAGACAGACAGACAGACAGGCAGAGATAGATGGACAGACAGGCAGAGAGAGAGAGAGAGAGAGAGAGGCAGGCAGAGAGAGAGAGAGAGAGAGGCAGGCAGAGAGAGAGACAGACAGACAGGCAGAGATAGATGGATAGATAGGCAAAGAGACAGGCAGAGAGAGAGAGAGACAGACAGAGACAGACAGGCAAATAGAGACAGACAGACAGACAGACAGACAGACAGAGACAGGCAGAGATAGATGGACAGACAGGCAAAGAGACAGACAGACAGACAGACAGACAGACAGACAGACAGACAGAGAGAGACAGGCAGAGAGAGAGACAGACAGAGAGAGACAGGCAGAGAGAGAGAGAGAGAGAGAGACAGGCAGAGATAGACAGACAGACAGGCAAAGAGACAGACAGACAGAGAGAGAGACAGGCAGAGAGAGAGAGAGAGAGACAGGCAGAGATAGATGGACAGACAGGCAAAGAGACAGACAGACAGACAGAGAGAGAGACAGGCAGAGAGTGAGACAGACAGAGAGAGACAGACAGACAGGCAGAGAGACAGACAGGCAGAGAGTGAGACAGTTGGGGGTTGGTGAGTCAGTGAGTGTAGTAGTAGATTTGGGGTTTGTGTTTCAGTGCTGTTATAATTTCCTCTATAAATCTGGATCAATAATAAACTGTCCGTTCCCGCCGAGTGTTTCGGAAACTCTGCTGCTGCGGCGCTGATTTCTGACCTTCAGCTCGTCAACCAGCTCCGTGAGCTTCACTGCGTCCCGCTTTAACTCCGCCATCGTTCCTGTTTCCTCTAATGCTTTAATTGAAGCTTTGCGTTAATAATCATCGGTTACGTGAGCGCGGAATGTAAATTCATAACGACCCCCATCCTTCATCCGTCTGTTTTTATTACTGCTCTCTCTCTCTCTCTCTCTCTCTCTCTCTCTCTCTCTCTGCTTGCTTACGCAACACTTTCACTCATGTGGCATTGCTTTTCATTTTTTTTTATTTTTACGTTTTACTCTTTTACTCCTTTCTCACTTCAGCCAGCGATGGATTACAGCCAGTGTTCCAATTTCACTTTATTTTATTAGCCTCGTTTTCAGCAGAGGGCCAGAGCCTGTGTGTGTGTGTGTGTGTGTGTGTGTTTCAGCTCTTCATGGGGAGAGAACAAAAGTTTTGGCACCCATAAAGGAAATGCACAGATGTGTCTCGAGTGTTCTGGGTAGAAAGTTCTCTCGCCAGTCTTGGTCAGACTGTAAGGACTTGAGAGCAGAGACTTCCTGTAAAACCTCAGATACAGCGACGACTTCAGAAATCCGAAAAGATTATGAAGTAATGGCATCATGTACTTTCCCACTGAGTCGACTGAACATTTCACAGTTCGTGTTGTCTTCAGTGAGCACCATATTCCTGGATCGACTTCTTTAGTGCTTGTGAACTATATAACGTCATAAGCAGTCGTTTCCTCAGCAGCCTCTCTTTATTCTGTCTCTCTGTTAATACGACAAAAAAGCACAGTTTGTCATGTTACTAAGAAACCGCAAAAATGCGTAAACTCGTCTGTCCTGAAGATAAAAAAAAGTTACAGCGTTAGCGCTGACACTGGAGACTCCTTCCAGAAATGTTTAATAATTAAATAAACGTCTCTTTACAGAAAACTTCCCCGCGTCCTGATCTGGGTTTCTGTTGCAATTTTTCACAAAATACCTAGAAGTGATCTTTTAAAAATTTTGACCAAACAAAATTGCGAATGTTCTGTGGTTTAAACCAGGTTTCTCCTCTCGCTCTTACACAGCACTCTCTTTTTTCAAAAAGTTCGCATTTCCATTTGCTCTTCATGTCATGTGACTTAAATGTGAAAAATGTTTCCAGTTCAATTTTGCAAAATATTGCTCTTTCGAATCGTCTGAAAAACCACCTCATGAGAACTTCAAAACTTTTTTTGTGATGTTTGAGAATTATTTTTTATTTCACATCTCCATTACTCGTATTTTACTTCCAATTTAAATGACACATGAAGCAAGTTAATAGGAAAATTATGGCAACACTTTTGTTTAATATTTCCATAAATGAAGTGTCCACTGTAAAAATTTGTACTTTGAATGAGCTGTTACTATAGAAACGATAATATATGCATCGATATTTATTTTTACTCAGTACCTCAGTTCTTATGTTGGTCTGATTAAACTGTAAAGTCGAAATCACCTGACCATCTGTAACTGTTTGATTGGTTTATTAAAAGTGATTTAATTTTATTTCAATATCTCCACTTTCTCATGGTTTCTTTCTCCTTAAAGGTATTCTGAGGATTCAAAGAAGTTGGTAGACGACAAAACATGAACGAAGATACATTGAAAGAGATTTGAGAGAGAATTCACTTTTTACTGACACCAAAACAAACATTTTGTTTCTAATGGGAAAAAAAATTAAAAATAAAAAAGCATGCAAACTCAAGAAGTAGAAATAATTCCGTAATTTTCCTGCACTTATGAGGACATCTGGTCCCCACAAGTACATCAATACCTGAACATGTGTGCGTGTGTGTGTTTATTTATTTATTTATTTATTTATTTTTTAAATATTCTACTGAGAACCAGATGTCCCCACAAGGACAGTAAAATCTGACAATTTCAACCTTTTGGGGACATTCAGATGGTCCCCACAAGGAAACTGTGTGTGTGTGTGTGTGTGTGTGTGTGTGTGTGTGTGTGTGTGTGTGTGTGGTTTTTTTTTAAACAACAATTTAAATAAATAAATAAATAAATAAATAAAAGAGCCAACAAATTCATTTTCTTTACCGAGGTTTAGGTTTAGGTGCAGGCACAGCATTAATTAACTGCAATAATAATTATGTGAGTAGAAGGTCCTCACAAGGATAGTGAGACAAACGTGTGTGTGTGTGTGTGTGTGTGTGTGTGTGTGTGTGTGTGTGTGTTATGACAGAGAATACATTCTTCATTTATGCAAAATATAAATTGCATTTCTAATCCAATAAAATGCTAAAATAAAGCATGCAAACTTGAGAAATCATTCTGTGCTTATGAGGACCTCCAGTCCCCACAAGTACAGCATGACTGGAGTGTGTGTTCTGAGAAAGAGTAAATTATTTAATTTACTAAAATGCTGAAATAAAACATGCATCAGAATTACTACAAGACACATTTCTCACATTTTTAGTGCTTATGAGGACACCTGGTCCCCACAAGTACAGCAATACCTCAAAGTGTGTGTGTGTGTGTGTGTGTGTGTGTGTGTGTGTGTGTGTGTGTGTGTGCACGCGTGTGTGTGTTTATAGCTGCTCCCTAGGAGGAGGGAAGTTCTCCCGCTGAGAGGTCGGCACAGTTTTGACTGCTCCTCTCTGGATTTTATTAACACAGGAAACGTCGCATGTCGACCTGCTGTGTATTTGTGCCTGCAGAATGAACTCGACTGAAAATTCCCCAATGTGGGGTAAAACAGGGGTGAAACAAAGGGCTAGTGGGGGAACGTGATCTATAACAACATGACCAGGTGAAAAATACACAATAAGAGATGGTGTTAGAGTGGGTCAGGTGGGAGAGGTGTGTGAGTTTCGTTGCGCCTAAAAGTCTTGGATAACCAACACTTAACGTTCGCATTGTGAATTAAAAACAAACTCAACATTGTTTCATGCTTTTTATGAGACCTTTTTAGAAACACAGAACGTTATTCCCGACAGAAAGTTACGTAAGACTTCAGCATAGCAGGTCACAGATTCATACATTTATTTATTGCTAATTTATTGTTTGTAATTTACGACAGTGCTTTAGGTTCATCGGAGGTAAAAATATAAAATACGGAGCTGAGGGATGGATTAAAAAGTCAGAAAAAAACCCTCAGATATTCTCTGAGACAATAATCACATGCTTCCTGGCTGCAGTGCATTCTGGGAAATGTAGTTGAAACTCTTACTTACTCACTTACCATATATTTATTTTGGATAGCCCAATTATGTGCACAGTACACATCTCATCTCATTTCATTATCTGTAGCCGCTTTATCCTGTTCTACAGGGTCGCAGGCGAGCTGGAGCCTATCCCAGCTGACTATGGGTGAAAGGCGGGGTTCACCCTGGACAAGTCGCCAGGTCATCACAGGGCTGACACATAGACACAGACAACCATTCACACTCACATTCACACCTACGCTCAATTTAGAGTCACCAGTTAACCTAACCTGCATGTCTTTGGACTGTGGGGGAAACCGGAGCACCCGGAGGAAACCCACGCGGACACGGGGAGAACATGCAAACTCTGCACAGAAAGGCCCTCACCGGCCACGGGGCTCGAACCCGGACCTTCTTGCTGTGAGGCGACAGCGCTAACCACTACACCACCGTGCCGCCCCAAGTCAAATTATGGCAATATAAAATAAACTAAAAGGGTTTAAAACAATACTTAAATGGTTCTAATGACTGGTCTGTTACACTGTAAAAAAATATTTGTTGTTTTAACTTAAAAAAGTTAGTGCAAGGGCTGCCTTAAAATTTTGAGTTCACTGGAATTCACATAGTAAGTTAAATTGTTGTGAACTTACTATATTAATTTCAGTGAACTCAAAATTTTAAGGCAGCCTTTAAGGCAACCCTTGCACTAACTTTTTTAAGTTAAAACAACAAATCATTTTTTACAGTGTACAGACCTGGTCAAAAAGTACTGTAGTGACGGGTTAGTCAGAGTCATACAGTTGGTTGAACATTAAGAAGTAAAACAGTGGATGCAGAGCATCTCTTAGCACTTTATTTAAATAATATCAGATATATTCCATTCAGTGAGCATGATACTGAACAAATCAAAGACGAGTACTGTAGCTGAATGGAATATATCTGATAGACCACGAAAAACAGCCAGACATTATTATTATTATTATTATTATTATTATAAATTATTATTATTATTATTATTATTATTATTATACATACACATTCCTTTCAGGTGTTCAGTACGTTTTTCTCTTTCAAAATTCTCTCAAAATCTTCCGTATTTAACAAAGCAAACCTGGCAGCCATGTTTGTTCTGCAGTCAAATTGTCTCAGTGGCTCACTAGCACGGAAGTTTTCCATCTCCAACGTGTGACATCATGTTGTCTTGACAACCGTGCAATATCATAAACCATATTGAACGCTCATTCTCCATTGGGTAGATTGACATAATACACGTAGGATAAGCGATATGCTAACAATACTGCATGCTATCAAAGCAAATGAATGAAACCTGCTAGAAGGGAATAGAACACGTTTTTATTTCATTGAAAAAGTGTCCTGTAAGTGTAATAGTCTTTTATATTGTGTGATCGAGGAGGAAACACTGCACTTCCTGGAACTCTCACTCAGCCGTGGCATCTGTGGGATGATGATGTTGATCAAACCTTGAAAAGTGAAGTGATCTGGTTGGTTCTTTGACAAAAAAAAACCAAACAAACACTATTTTTCAGAGGTTTTTCTCATAAATGTGACTATAAACATACAAATTCTGCAAATTCTGTTGTTGTTTTTTTTTAACATTTCCCTCTCCCTCAGCTCCTTTTTTAAAAAATTTACCTCCAGTCGCTCTAATACACTGCCATAGTAATTAAAGTACAATATCAGAAACTCGGAAATAACTGCTGTGCTGATTTATTATATCCACACGACCCCCGGAGTGTTCAGTTCTTATGGACAGCAAATTTTAGACACAATTTAAATTTATATCATTTTAACATGTCATCTGATAAAGATGTCTTTATTTGATGCAAATTATCCAGAATTTATGAGTTTTTTTTTCCACTTTTCTGAAATTCTGTGGCCACTAAATAGAATAAAGGTTAAAGTGAGAATTTTGGGAAAGAAGTAAATAAACACTGCATTTTATTTCAGTGTCTGAAGTTTGTTCTGTAATGTACGCTAACGCAGCTAACACATAGCGCAAGTTTATCACCTTCGGATCAGCACTGGGACTCTGCTTCTGCTTCTGCTTCTTCTCCTGGATGTCTGTGGAACTGAAGGAAATGAAGTTGATCCTGACAAAACATGAGCAAAGAATCAGATAAAGAAGATATCTGAGAAAATGAGGCAGAGGCAAATCTTGCCTACACACACACACACACACACACACACACACACACACACACACACACACACACACACACACACACACACACACAATCCAGTCCTTCTTGCTTCAGTGACTAGGACTGATCTTTTATACTAATTTTGGATTAATGGATTAATGCGGACGACATACACACTTCAATTTTCATGCACGCCCATGAGTGTGCGCACACACACACACACACACACACACACACACACACACACACACACACACACACACACATAGGGTTGGGTGAATGGAGCGATCCGCAACAGTGCATAAACACAGAGAGTGTGTTCAGGGCTTGCCACAACGAGTCCAACTTTAATCCCACTTAATGCTGAGAGTCAACCTCATCTCCCAATCAGAGAGCAACTTTAATCTCTCCCCGAGCTGGACGAGAGAGAGAGAGAGAGAGAGAGAGAGAAGGAGAGAGGGAGAGAGAGAGAGGAACAAAGAGAAACAGGGAGAGAGATATTCCTAAAAAACATAAATTAAAATGTCATCATTAATGAATATGCAAATTAGGGAACCATTGTAGTATTTGCATGGTAAGCTAGCTATACATGCTAGCGAGCAGTGAACACAAACTGGTTGCCATGGTAACATAACATGATCCTCTCCCAGTGTGGTCTGTTGTTACATGAATCCTCGTCTCTCAACGTTTCATTCGAATAAAGATCATTTTCATGAACAGCGTCATATCACGTGATTAGTGACGGTTTAAAGCTCACATTCTTACGATGAAAACCAAAGGAAAAGCGAAATCACAACCACAGACCACTTGAAGAAAATATATAAAATATTAAAATATGGACATAATAACATTCGTGTCGTATCTTGTTTTCATCCAGCGGTGTCTGGAATCTTACAACGAGCACCATGCTGTGTGTGTGTGTGTGTGTGTGTGTGTGTGTGTGTGTGTGTGTGTGTGTGTGTGTGTGTGTGTTTAACTTCATGAGTCCAGACACCTTTATTTAGGTATCTGGGTCTGTCTCAGAAACTGGGTACTGTGGGGGTTCCCCACTAAATATACTCACAGTCAATAAACTATACGGTTTTGAATGGTGATGTTGGTTTTAATTTGAAATAAAATGATGAAAGAAATAATACAGATAAAACTAAATCTTTGATGTGAATACTCTATTTAGAATTTGGCAAAAATTCTGTGAATTTGTGGGAAAATGGCGGCTTGATCTGGGACATGATAAACGGTCGATTACATCGCATTCCCTTAAAAAGGCTGTAGTCCACTGAAAAGTCTACAGTTATCACTAATTGTATTTTAAGTTGTAACTTTATACACCTAAGGATTGGTGCGCTCACAGAATAATCATAACCGTAATAAAACATCATGCAAAATATTTGATCACCGTTGTAACTCCATTTTCCGCAAACCCAAAACCAATACGATCGTGTGTTTTGATCTAAACGGAAAGCCTCAGGGTCGAGGTCACGACCTCACCAAAAGTAGGAACTTAAAATCACTACGCCGTATAAACATTTAGTTATAAATCTGCGATTTTGTTTTTTAAAATCAAAGCTGAAAGTTAGGTATAGAATATGTTTCTTACAGAATATGTTACGATGGTAGCTGGTCTTGTGTGAATTTCTGAGCTATAAAATGAGTCGTGGTCTATTTTTTACCGTAGCGTGTTATTTGTGTGTGGGGAAGGACACACATTAACTATTTGCATGTGTAGAATGGAATTTTCCACTCCAACAGTTAGAAGTTGATCGCGCTTCCATTTGCGGTCTTTCTGTTACGCGAGTGATCTGTTCGGACGTTATCGCTGAAAAGGTGAGTTTTGACAGTTTTATTTTGTTTTAGTCTTGCACTATAAGGCGATAGAATGTTTCTTTTTCATCTTACTTTCATATTTCGTAGCGTTTGCGTATTTTTGGCCAATATTTTGCACCCATGGTCAATTTAGATCGAACTTTTGATAGAATCTACGGCCAGTCATTTTGTCCCGCCCCCGCCTCGCGCTCCGTCCGGTGCGGTAGTGATGTCCTGTTGCTCGCGCGCCGCAGCAGAGACCCGCGCGACCTTCAGCCGGTACAGTCGCTGTTCTTTTACCACCGCCGTTATTCTCATCTTTCCAGTGTGTTCTTGATTTTTCCATTGTGTCCTATTTCGCCGTATCAAATACCCAAACTGTATCATATTATTCATATTTAAGTGAATAATCAATTCAGTCATCATAACTTGTCAGTTTTAACCCAAGCAATCAAAAAGAGGAAATTTATTCAATATTTTCACTCATCTGTGAAGGAGGGGCTTTAATTCTTCATGATGGAGTTATTTTATATGGAAATCAATTTTACAAAAGCATTTGAATTGTAATCAAAAAATTTTTCCACAGTGGAGGCCAGATAAAGCAAGATGCTATCTTTATTCTTATTAAACACGACAAAAGAAACACTGAGTGTTAGGGAAATGCAAAAAAAAATAGTAAAATTAGAAAATTTATTTTTTGACCACAATGTCCCAAATGAGAGAGCAGTTTCTGAGACGGTCCCGTATATAAATTATAAACACAAATGAAGCGAGTTTTAAAAAATGTTAATAGAGCTTTAAAAAATACATTTAAAAAATAATAATGAATATAAATTTAAAAATTAATATAATAAATATTAAATAACAATGTAGATAGTTTTAAATATTATATAAATTCTGCATAAAAACATATATAAACACCAGAAAATCTTATATTATTTAATATCAATCTTCTGTAATATTTATGCAAATTATTTAGCATATTTAGATAATTATTTATATTTATAAAAGTCCGAGGTTCTCTTCTTGCACATTGACCCTCAGTTTCAGTTTGGTTTCTCTCTCAGGAAGTTCCTTCATTCTCCTCCACATCTTTTCGTTTCCTCTCTGATCGGATGTTGTGGAATTTCAGTGAAAGTCTTTCTCTTTTCTTCTGATCTATCTATCTATCTATCTATCTATCTATCTATCTATCTATCTATCTATCTATCTATCTATCTATCTATGTGAGAATCCTCCGTTACATCCCAATTTTCTCACTGCATCCTGTATGAGCTGGGAAATGACCACAAACTGCTGGGAATAACATTCTCCGTATTTCTCATTTCTCTTCAACACAAACAGGGATGAGTCTGAGAGAGAAAGAGAGAGAGAGAGAGAGAGAGAGAGAGAGAGAGAGTCCGAAGAGTAAAGACAATCCTCAACAGCTTTAAAAGGGCAAAAATCCTTTAATGCATCTCGGGGCCTTATCTGAAACACCTCGGCATCTGTCTCCAGCAGCAGGCCTTTGAAAGCCTGGAGGAGAGAGAGAGAGAGAGAGAGAGAGGATGAATAATAGAGCTCTAAGAGTCTGGGAATCTCTCAGCATAATGTTTCTACCTGAACCATGTGGCGAAAGCAGCAGCTCCGAACCTGCTGTCGTCCTGAACGGCTTCGGATTCCGTGGAAATTTATGGATATGATTACAGAATCGCCATCAGCATTAAAATTGTCTTTAAAATTATATTTCAGCTTCAGCTCTGAGTTTTAAATGTGGTTTAAAAGGTGATTTTTTTGACATTGATGTAATATCACAGATTTAGTTTTTACTCAGAGTGAGTTTTTATCGTAAGGCTGTAAATAACCAGAGAATCAGGAACGCGAACGACGGCTTTCTGCTCACAATCACTCAAGGCTTTTAAGCCTCGCTTTAAAAAATCTGTAACTTTTAGATTTTTCTGATCGTCTCCAACAGACTTCAGGGAAAGTTTTCAACCAACAGCCTTGTCATTTTTTTTCTTTATGTAGAAAAAAAAAAGTATAAAGCCTCTCAGGCCAGAATCAGTGCTGGTGAAAGTGGACCTGCCGGCCGCGAGTGTGTGATCTGTTCACATTTAGTTCAGTGTTTATCAGGACGTTTTAAAGAAAAAAATTAATTTAAAAAAAAATCTTGTCAGCTCATGGTTATGTTTAAATTACACTCAATTCATCTGTTACCTACAAACAAACATTTTCATTTTTATCTGGAATCGTCCACTAAAGTTTCCTGAAGAATTACAATAATACATTTATATATTATTATTATTCTATCCACATTCACGGGAGATGAGCAATCACATGCTCTGATTGGCTACTCTACTACTAGGATATCAGCTCATATACTGTGAGTAGAGAAAAACAAAATGGCGGAGCGTGTTATAGGACCAACCGAGGACAAAATAAAAACTCTACTCAAAAACAAACCCCCCCCCAAAAAAATACAAAAAAAAAACCAACCCAAAACAAAAAAAATATGGAATGAAAGTATTTGATGGTAAGAATGAATCTATTTTTTATTTTTCAAGAATTATTATTATCACATTTTTCACAAATTGCTTCTGTCATTTCGCTGGTTTGTTTACATTCTAAGTGGAAAATATTTTGTCAGACGTTTTGTATAAAGTTTTTATTTATCAAATTTGCAAAAAATAAACATAAAAATGCTCTGTTTCTCAAAATCCAGTGAATGTGGATAGAATAAAACAGTTATTCCACTCAATCTCTGTGCTACGTGCCTCGTGACCTATCAGCTCATGTACGACTCGATTTTGTGGAATAACTGTTAAATATACACTATATATAATAGCCAAATATGATCATTTCCTGTCATTGCCCCTCCCCTATTCCTAGCTACAGTTAAGCAAAAATATGCTAATAGGGTGCACAAACTTTTCTCTCTGCATTCGTATCACCACACTTTTAATCAAAAATGGCTTTTAAAAGCAGATTCTGAACAAATTATTATTCTTTTCGTCATTAACTAAGATGTCGAACAGCAGGCATAAAATTAATTTCTAAAAATATTTTAAATTTTATTTATTGATAGAAATAAATGCTTCGTTAATTTATGTTCAAACTCACAAGAAGAAAATAAAAGACATTTAAAGTGAAATCTATCCAAATGATTTTCCTGGACGATTCCTCAGACGAACCCCGAGTCGGACGGTTCTTCAGTTCCCCTGATGTTTTACAGCATCCTGCTCAACCGTCAGAAATATCGTCACGGTTCCATCGTCTCCTCTCGGATCTGAGCTCTTATTAAACACCTACAGAGACGTGATGAAGAGAACTAAAGCTCAGAAGGAAGCAGCAGAGACGGCTGGTGTGCGAGGGGAGTGGATGGAGCTGATATACTTCACTCACTTTGCTAATCTAATCTAATCTAATCTAATCTAATCTAATCTAATCTAATCTAATCTAATCTAATCTAATCTAATCTGGGAACCAAGCTGAGAGTGTAACACACACATCACATACCTGATTAGATTTCTATGTTGATTAATAAACAGCTGTTTTTAGAAGCTGTAAATAGCTACGGCTGTATTAAACCCATGTGGATGTTCAGGCCACGCCCACTTCACTGTCGTCATTCCTCAGTGACAGTGACGTCTTGACAGTGACTGAAGAATCCTGTTTTAGATCGAAAACCATGTTGAAAATTGAATATTATTAAAAATACATACCTTCGAGATTTTTGACTCGGCGTTAATTTTTAAATTTGTCATCTAACGGACTGTTATGAGTCCAAACTCGGCTGTTTATCAGGTTTTATTCGGTAAAACAAAGTAGTAATGAACAAACCAAGACGTCAGTGTCGAGTCATTCAGATATTTCTGACGTTAAAAAAGACGCAGTGAAAAAGGAACGAAGATAAACGCTTCGAGATCGAGAGTGATCAGTGTGTCGGAATGATAACCGCACAGTTCACAAGATACACACGCTGGGGACGCGATACACACCAGGGCGGATGGACTGGAACAGAAGGTCATTAACTGGTAGCTTCCTTCCTTCCTTCCTTCCTTCCTACTAGCTCTTTCTTTCTTTCTTTCTTTCTTTCTTTCTTTCTTTCTTTCTTTCTTTCTTTCTTTCTTTCTTTTGACCCTGAAAGAAAATGTCACTAAATTATTTTGTTCAGAAAGTTTTATTTGACTTTCACTTTCCGTGACAACTTTGAATTTCTTCCTCTGAGGTGTGTGAGGGTTTTGAGAACTCTTTTCTCTCCATCCTTTCTCTCTCTCTCTCTCTCTCTCTCCCCTCCAAGTTGTGCTGGACTGTTTTAACAGGCCTGGCCTGATACAGGCAGATAAATCTCCAGCCGAGGATAAAGTTCAACTAGATAAAATCAAACAGATGTCGGCGGGGGGACTCTCTCTCTCCGTGACCCATAAAAACGCTCTCATCAAAGCCCACAATCATTTGTTTTGAATTATGACTCTGTTATGGGACAGAGGGAGGAGAGACGAGGGCACGGAGAGATGTTTGCAGTGGAATGGGATCTGTTTGTCTGAAGACAACGTGAGGATGCCTGGGAAAGTCAGCACCCACTCACACACACACACACACACACACACACACACACACACACACACACACACACACACACACACACAGCAAGTGTGATTGACAGCTGCTAGATAAAACCTCGGAGACTGCCAGGAGACGGACGATAAAAACTGATGCATGAATAAAAGTGACAAAGTGAAGCTGTAAAGAAGATCGTGTACGTGAAATTATCTGAAACATAAAGTACACAGCAGGGAAGAAGAAAACACACACACACACTTTCCTGGAGATGTCTTCTTTTAAAGCCTGAAATGATCAGGCCTCGGAGAAATGGTCCTCATTAATCAGACTGCAGAAATAACTTTTTTTCTTTTAATTTTTAAATTTCTCTTTATTCCATCATCAGGAGTCACCTGGTAAAAGTTTTATTTTTTTCTGGAATTTTGGGAAATTTGACAGCTGGAACAACGGATCAAAGATGTTTTCGGATTAAAGATTGTCTAATCATTTTAGCTGCTGAAGTCTCAGATGTTGTGTTCAGTGTGAAATCTTTTACACCTCACTCAGAAATTTACATATTTTGAGTAATTTACAGTTTTTCCTTTTTCTGTTTTATTTTTTTTGTTTTTTTTAAACTGTTCAGTTTTCAAGACTGAAGTTATTTTTACTATAAATATATTCAGATTTGTTGATTTTATATATATATATATATATATATATATATATATATATATATATATATATATATATATATATATATATATATGTATATATATATATATATATATAAAATTTTATTTTTGTGTTTTTATTGGTTCAGGTTTTTATTGGGACCTCTGACTCTCAAAATTCCAGTCGCACAATTTGTGCTGAAAAACCACCACATATCTGTTCAACATGTCAGTGTTTTATTTTGGCTTAATACTTCGAATAAAATTATAATTTTACCCCAATTTTAAAATAAACAACAGGATTAAAAAAAAAAAAACAGCAGCAAAATCTACTGCTGATAAAAAGGTTTAAAAAAATGAAAAAGAAAAAAACATTTTTGTCACCATGGAGGTGCAGTTATATCTTTAACAACTTTGCTTTTATTTAAAAAAAAGATTAACAAGTAAAAATTGTCATGAAAGTCTTTTTAAATCTACATTCAATTTACATTAAAAGTAAAACTGACAAAAATATTGACCCCCTCACAGTGTTTTCATTTGAAGTACATTAAATCATGGGTAACTAAAGAAGTGTAAAAGTTAAAATAAACATAACTTCTGATTTTTTTGTGCTTTTTTATGATAGTTGAAGAAGAAGAAGAAGATGATGACGAAGAAGAAGAAAGCATTTATTTTCACAGTTACACAGACAGTAAGAGTGGATTTTTTTCTCTTCATCTCAGTTTGTTAGGACTTTTATGTTCAAGAATAGGAGAAATAGATTTTTTTTCCCTTTTTGGTCATCACGGGAGCAAGGATTTTCCTTAAATCATTATTCTAGATTGTCAGCTTTAAAGGAAGTTCTTTCAAACCTAAAAGAGTGCAGGATGGCGTCCCTCAAGGCTCAGTATTAGGACCGATACTGTTCTTCCTTTATGTTCAGAATTGTGACCAAATTAACAACAGGTTTTGTTTCTAAATAAATACAAGTTCATCTGAAATGTTAAAAGGTACACAGATGATGAGAAACTTTCATTTATGAAACAAATATTGAACGTTTTCACAGAACTGAAAGAGAAAAACTGTTGAATGCGATCCTTAACACTTGGCTGATGAGACTTATGAAAGTTGGTTCTCTTTTATTTTTCAAAGTAAATAATTTGTATGTTTTATGCAGGTTTTGTTCTCTGGTTGTGTTTTGTGTTCTGAAGCACGTGTGTTTTCTCACATTCATGTTTTATTTGATGCATCGTGTTCATATGTACTTACTTCATCAATAAAACTTGCATTCTTTTAAAACCAGGTCACAGGAGAAGAAGAAGAAGAAGAAAAAGTTGATAGCTCCACCCCTTTTCCCTCTTTTGCCCTCCAAGGCAATATTGACGATGTGTAAAAGTTTCAAATCAGAATCGGTGATAAGATCTTACACAAACCCAAATAACAAGCTTATGAACTTGAGCAAATGTTTGCTTTCCTCAGGCTCACACGCGGAATCCTGTTTTTTATTCCCGACCTCTCAGAGACAGTGCCACGTTGGGGTCATATTTTTCGGTGAGGGGTTCACGGCGGGGTTAAATAGCTGCTTTATTGCTGAGATCTGGACCTTTGGATGAAGTGAGGAAGTGCGCTCTTTACCTGCTGCTGCTCAGTGATGGATGTTCTCACAAAAAAATACGTTTTGAAACAGCGCTGTAATTCAGCCACATGAGTGTGTTGTTAATTTTTTCTTAATGCAAGCTTGACAATAAACTTTCTTTTAATGTGTGTGTGTGTGAGTGAGAGAGAGAGAGAGAGAGAGAGAGAGAGATCAGGATCTCAGGGGTCAGCGCATGAGAACCAGGAACAGAAAGGCATGATGAGAACCAAAGTAACGAAACCAGAGTCAAGATGCTTCAGAAAGCATCAGGAAGAATCTTGATGACCTTTGACCTCTCGGATCCACAGGCAGGGATTACAGATCGTTCAGTGGGACATAAACAGAGCGGCGTCGTGTCCAGAGTGAAAATGTAATAAAGCGTATTAAAGAGCGTAAAGACAGTGAGTTTTATGGCTGGTTTGTGTACGTTAAGAGGATTGAGGCCGAGTGATGGAAGAGTGGGAGCTGTTTCTTTCCTCTCTCTCTCTCTCTCTCTCTCTCTCTCACTCTCTCTCTCGCTCTTTATCAGGCTCCTGTTCTTGACCTTGTTAGTGAGTCACGGAAGCGTGTAAATCTATCCGAAGTGCACGCTGAGGAATTACGGCGTCTCCCACAATTCCAACCTTGACTTTTTTTATTATCTGAAGCAGTGAGGAAAACCATACACACACACACACACACACACACACACCTCTGCACACACATGTTAACTATACATTTACACGCGCAAGTGACACATCTCACATGTCGAGTATAGTTTGTCACTTGTGGGCGTGGCTTAATAACCTACAGCCTGCTAAAAATTATAATAATACCTTACATTTAATTCATACACAAATATATTCTTTGGTTTATTTAAAATGTATTTTTGTGTGATTTATGTGTAATGCTGTCAGCTTCATTCTGAGATTAGATAAGCAATGCGAGTGAACTGGACGAGTGACAGACACCAGAGATCCGTGCTGCTTCTGTCCACCTTTAATTTATTCATTTAGTGAGCGCTTGAACAGAATATGGCATGAGAAGAGAAGTTTTTTTCACATTTTGTAATTGTAGGTAAGAAGTAAAGTCGTGAGCAGGGAACTGGAGAAACGCCGGACCTCACAAATGGCAGGATCAGTCTGAGGAATCATTCGAGACAATCGTTTGGATTTATCACTTTACAGTGTCACACCTAATTTACATACATTTGCATAAAGAGTCTGAGATGTCAGTTCAGGTGATGTTTGTTGCTGAAAACGGAGTTTCGTGTCGCTCAGGTAAACAAACTGAAATACAGAGACATTTGAAATTTGTCATGTGACAGAAATAAGTTTATAGATTTAAATTTTTATAAAAGTTCTGAAATGTTTTTCAGAATAAAATGCTTTTGACATAAAATAAACTGTTTTCCTCAGTCTAATGACTTTGTTTTCTGAAACATATTCAGTTTATAATTAATTTAATTTATTGATTTGTACTATATACAATATGCATAATACACACACACACACACACACACACACACACACAATAAAAGCAGGTAAAGATATTGATGCAGGTCCAAGATGTCGATAGATATTGACTGTGTGTGTGTAATGACTTCCTGTCACTCACTCACACACACACACACACACACACACACACACACACACGCACACGCACACACACCTGAGACAAACTTCATTGCAGGTTCTCTGTAATAAATGTCATCAAATACCAGCTACGATTGTCCACAAGTGAACTTCATGAGGGTGATGTGGTATTTAAAACACACACACACACACACACACACACACACACACACACACACACACACACACACACACACACACACACACACACATATTCACTCACTGGCCACTTTAATAGGAACTTGTTCCTGATTCTCAGATCCCTGTTCTTGGCTGCAGGAGTGGAACCCAATGTGTTCTTGTGTTTTCTGTTGCATGCTGAGATGCTTTTCTGCTCACCACGGTTGTAAAGAGTGATTATATGAGTTACTATATCCTTCCTGGGGAAAAAAGCTCAAACCACCTCAAATCTGTCCATTTCCCTCTGACCCTCTCTTATCAACAAGGCGTTTGTTTCCACCCACAGAACTGTCGCTCACTCACTCAGTGTTTTTTGTTTTCCGCACCATTCTGTGTAAACTCTAGAGACTGTTGTGTGTGAAAACCCCAGGAGGAGATCAGCAGTTTCTGAAATACTCAAACCAAAAATACTCATCTGGCTCAAACCGACACCCAGACCACAGTGAGAGAAAGAAAGAAAGTCACACTTCACTGTGAGATCACAGTGTCTCCTATTCTGATGTTTGAACATTGTGAACGTTAACTGAAGCTCTTGATTTGTATCTGTGGGATTTGAGGCACTGTGCTGCTGTCGAGGGATCGGCTGATGCACAAAACTGCAGGTGGATGTAGGGGTGTTCCTAATAAAGTGGTCGGGGAGTGTATTTATTAGGTTTGTTGCTGAAATAGAGAAAGGTACTTTTGTTATACAAGTGTATAGAGATCAGATGACAAACGGACAAACCGTATAAATGTACTGTGTGTGTGTGTGTGTGTGTGTGTGTGTGTGTGTGTGCGTGCGCGTTCGGGGGGGGGGGGGGGGCATTTTGAGTATTATATTACAGTGTCTGTTTATTTCTCTGAATTGTTTTAAGCCTAAAATGCAGTGGACTGGTGTTTATTCAAATTTCATATTATACAATACAGGAAGGAAGGTCACAGAGAGAGGCAGAGAGACAGAGAGGCAGAGAGAGACAGAGAGAGAGAGAAGGTACATGGTGAGCGTTGGTGTTCTCTTTGTCGCTCTCTGTTCTGTTGCACATCAGTCCTGTCTCTTATTACTCCACAGCAGCTTCACCTTCTCTTTTTAATCAGAGCCGCTGATATTAGACGGCGCTGCAACTGCCACTTGGATAGTGCAGGGATTTACGCAGGGATTTACATCTTCCACTTCTTCCAGTTCAAATATCTGTGTATTCGCACATCAAATTATCATCCCAGTCGAGTCGAGCAAAAACCCAGAAAGGAGAAACCCAGAGAGAGAGAGAGAGAGAGAGAGAAAGGAACAGGAAGTGTCACATGGAGTTCATCGCACAATAATGCATATGGGTATCTGTCTCAGAAACTGGGTACTGCGGGGGTTCCCCACTAAATATACTCACAGTCAATAAACTATACGGTTTTGAATGGTGATGTTGGTTTTAATTTGAAATAAAATGATGAAAGAAATAATACAGATAAAACTAAATCTTTGATGTGAATATTCAGAATTTGGCAAAAATTCTGCAAATTTGTGGAAAAATGGCGGCTTGATCTGGGACATGATAAATGGTCGACTACATCGCATTCCCTTAAAAAGGTTGTAGTCCACTGAAAAGTCTACAGTTATCACTAATTGCATTTTAAGTTGTAACTGCATACACCTGAGGATTGGTGCGCTCACAGAATAATCATAACCGTAATAAAACATCATGCAAAATATTTGATCACCGTTGTAACTCCATTTTCCACATACCCACGGGCGATTGCTCTAAGACAACGAGGGAGGCTCAGCCTCCTCTAAAAATGATGAACATCGTGTAGGATGAATTGCGCTAGGCTTATGTTATAGCCGACCTTATAACATTGCTATTTCAGATCCAGAATCATAGAAATATATGTGCTCAACCCAACTGCAGTGCGAAATCATTCCGTTATAACTTTCCCCAGTTCGCCTAATGTGTGCGTGAGTTTTTCCCCCTCGTGACAGCGCGATGCAGCCCAGCCTCAGTGCACTTCAATGGCATTTGGGAGCTCTGCGCTTTTCAATCTCAAAATGCAAGACGATTATTGGACAAATACTGCGAAAACGCCCGCCCCACGGACTCCCAGCCTCACGGTGGGAGGGACATGGCAAAGCTTTCCGCGAGGAGACTGGTGATTGGTGAAAGCGGCCAGATATTTTCTTTGACTGACAGCTCGTTTCAAATATAGACAGGCAGCGGTGAATTTCAGTTCAGTCCCATGTGGATTCGCAAGTGCTGTGGTGTATTGTAAGAGATCAGCTTACATTTCGATTTCATTCATTACATACGGTTTCTACCAGCTTTTTTAGTTTGTATATATTTTCATTGTAAATAAAGTGTAAATATAGTGTTGTCAAGTTTGCATCTTAGTTCCAGAAATTTCATTTATTTGAGTGACTGAACTTGAACTTGAGGGGGCTAGTCAGCTAGCAAGAAAGCTGCGCACGGATGCCAAGCATTGCTGATTTAATTTTGGCGAAGCCATTTGCCAGTCTTCCTTTCGAGGAAAAAATTAAAATTAAAGAGCAGGGTAGACCAACGCCTCAAATTGACTTGGTGAAAAAGGTAGGGAATAATACTCATTCCTTTCAGCTCTCCTGGTACGAGAAAGTGAATTGGCTAACAGCAAGTGACCCACATCAACAACAGTAAATAGGCTGCTTTAGTAATATGTCATGGATGGACCAAAAATATAGAATCTATTTAAAATGTTTATGCTGAGTATATTATATTGGAATATATATTTCTCTGGATATGAATTAAACACAGCTACAATTTGGAAAACATTTTTAAACAAAAACACAGCCGAGAACATTTCACACTACAGACCTGGATTAAAAGTGAAGGGTTATCAAAATTGTCAATAAAACATTTCTCAGTCAAAATAAGTAAAATATAGGGAAAGTGTCATTGAATGAAATGTGTGGCACCCAGCTCTACTGCTGAGGTTCCTGACAAAGAGCTGCTTTCAATAATGATCAATTTTTAAACAACATGCCACAATTTTAAAATATAAAATGTTAAAATATACCCCTCCCCCCCCAACACCACCATCATGTATATTGGACAGTAGGCTAATGGGCCAAAAGAACCTGTTATTTCACAGTTTGTGACGCTGCCAACAATCAGCCAGATCAGAGGCAAGAGTATGGGCAAAATTTATGTGTTTTTTCTTTTTCTTTTAAAATCTGGAAATATCGTAACCGACCAGCCTCCCCTGTTTGAAAGACTACCAGCCGCCACTGCGCATACCCAAAACCAATACGATTGTGTGTTTTGATCTAAACAGAAAGCCTCAGGGTCGAGGTCACTACCTCACCAAAAGTAGTAACTTAAAATCACTACGCCATATAAAAATTTAGTTATAAATCTGCGATTTTGATTTTTTTAAAATGAAAGCTGAAAGTTAGGTATAGAATATGTTTCTTACAGAATATGTTACGATGGTAGCTGGTCTTGTATGAATTTCTGAGCTATAAAATGAGTCGTGGTCTATTTTTTACCGTAGCGTGTTATTTGTGTGTGGGGAAGGACACACATTAACAATTTGCATGTGTAGAATGGAATTTTCCACTCCAACAGTTAGAAGTTGATCATGCTTCCATTTGCGGTCTTTCTGTTACGCGAGTGATCTGTTCGGACGTTATCACTGAAAAGGTGAGTTTTGACAGTGTTATTTTATTTTAGTCTTGCAGTATAAGGCGATAGAATGTTTCTTTTTCATCTTACTTTCATATTTTGTAGTGTTTGCGTATTTTTGGCCAATATTTTGCAACCATGGTCAATTTAGATCGAACTTTTGATAGAATCTACGGCCAGTCATTTTGCCCCACCCCCGCCTCGCACTCCGTCCGGTGCGGTAGTGACGTCCCGTTGCTCGCGCGCCGCAGCAGAGACCCGCGCGACCTTCAGCCGGTACAGTCGCTGTTCTTTTACCACCGCCGTTATTCTCATCTTTCCGGTGTGTTCTTGATTTTTCCATTGTGTCGTATTTCGCCATATCAAACACCCGAAATGTATCATATTATTCATATTTAAGTGAAAAATCAATTCAGTCATCATAACTTGTCAGTTTTAACCCAAGCAATCAAAAAGAGGAAATTTATTCAATATTTTCACTCATCTGTGAAGGAGGGGCTTTAATTCTTCATGATGGAGTTATTTTATATGGAAATCAATTTTACAAAAGCATTTGAATTGTAATCAAAAAAAATTTCCACAGTGGAGGCCAGATAAAGCAAGATGCTATCTTTATTCTTATTAAACATGACAAAAGAAACACTGAGTGTTAGGGAAATGCAAAAAAAAAAGTAAAATTAGAAAATTTATTTTTTGAGCATAATGTCCCAAATGAGAGAGCAGTTTCTGAGACGGACCCGTATACTTTTAACACAAATAAATATATAATCAAAAAAAAATTCTGTCAAATTTTGTTCTATAAATCACAGAAAAAGAAAATAACGCATTTCTGTAATGTATCCCTGTATCAGGTTTTTATTGATATCAATGTGCTTGTTCTAATCATTTATCGTTTCCATGGTAACGGCTCATTTACAGGGATGTTTCTGTAAGGAGTCTCCACTGTGAGCGCTGTGGAACAGTCAGAGGTGAAGCTGGAACTTTAAGCTTTCTGATGTCTTCAGGACAGAAGAGTTTACACTTCTTCTTCTTCTTCTTTACAGTTTCTCAGGAACACGGTGGAACAGGCTGTGATTTATATTTTTGTCCAATTAGAATCAAGAAAGAGAAGGAATAAAGAGGGACTGCTGAGGGAACGAGTGTTTATCGCTGCTATAATGTATATGAGAACAGGAACTGACTCTTTTCACAGAACATTAAATGTGACTTCTGTAAAAATGGCTAAAAATATGACATTTTCATCTTTAAGAAATCAAAAATTGTAATTGTTGGTAAATTGTAGTGTGAGACGAAAAAAAACACCGGGAGGAAAACAACCAGAGTTGTGGTGGGAACAGTTGCGCTTCATTATTGATTCATTTGGTCTACTTGGATGACAGATAACAATATATTTTCCTCATGGTGTTCCTCAGGGCTCGGTGTTTGGTTTTGTTTGGTTTGATATATTTTTTTAACTTTATATCTCCACCAATCCCTCGCTCTCTCCTTTAGTGACTAATCTGGTAGAGTTTGAAAATTAGAGACAAGAAAACTTTCTTTGAACTTAATGGAGCAGTTTGGTAAAAGAATAAAAATAAATTAAAAAAAACATATTATATACATACATTATAGCTTCATCTGTCCCCAAAATTTGCACTGAAGCCATAAAGCTAATGTTGCTAATCAGGACTGGAGTCTTACGGCCCCCAGTTTAGCATGGTGCACATGTGGAGGTTTACAGAACCTCAGTTTAACTTGCTGACGTGGAATAACTGTAGCGTAAAATCTTAAATCACTAGGCATCAGACACGGGAAAGGGGTGTGGCTGAAAAGATGGAAGGAAAAAAAGTGGAAATTGCACATTTAGAAGAGAATAAAGATAATAAAGCGTAACATTAAAATGGACATTTTGGATATTTAATGATTGGATTGTAATGTTGCATAAATCAGAATTGTTTTTGTTGAGAAATAAAACAACAGAACGGCGTCTTTCATGTCCTCGGATGTGAACTTTTAAAAATAAAACAATAACGTGTGGGAAAACGGCACAGCGAGAACTTCAGACGATCAGGAGATTACAGCGTAACACCGCCGAACTTCCAACAACAAACACAGACCATGTTTATGGAAAACTGTCCTTTAATCGGCTTCGCTTCAGTTCACAGAGGCCTCGCGTGACTCGCTCTAATGATCAGGATCAGCGCTTTTTACTTCGTAATTATTATTATTTGTTTAATTTTGCGGGCGAAAGCTGAGCTAAAGGAGACGCACAGGGTTCGCATTGTTCACCGCTTCATGCACTTATCACCCAGACCTGAGACACACACACACACACACACACACACACACCTGAAAGCTGAACCTGGAGAGTGTGGGAAAGTGGATTTTTTTTCCTTCCTTCTCTCTCTCTCTCTCTCTCTCTCTCTCTCTCTCTCTCAGGTCAAATCCTCCGCCGGCTGCCTGAGGCTGTTTTTGCCGTTTGCTCCGTCTTTGCTTTTGCACATCACACCTCCACACCGGCCGAGCTAAATCCCAGTAAATCTGGAAAAGAAAAAAAGGCA